>NC_083644.1:377500-380000 GCF_963576545.1 Limanda limanda
ATGAAGGAATTTAAAAGAACAATTCAAACCTAATTTCAGTTAGAAGATCGATGACATTTAGACGAAAAAATACAATAACATGTATTTTAATTTAATGATAATTTAATAATCACTGAGTGGAATCTGCAGCGTTGTTTCTATAGGTTTGTAAAGAACAGATTCTGACATGTTGTCTGTCCTGGTTGGACGATGAGGACAAGGAGACGTCTTCGTGTCCTCGGTGAGTCGGTGGGGGAGGGACAGTCGAATGTGGGCGTGGTCTAATGACGGGCCTCAGCAGCTGCTCAGTTTGCAGCTGTTTGACTTCTGCTGTTGGATCAACACGTTGATTTATTGATTATTGATTTATTAACCGACCAGGACAAAACCCCCCCCCCCCCCCCCCCGTCCAACAGGACTTAGATGTTGAGACATTAGCTGAAGTGAGTGGGAGGAGCTCAACATGTAAAACAATCACAGGTGGGGGGGCCACGAGGGGCCCAAGGGCCCCGGGAGAAATGTTCCAGTTTGATTCTCATCGTTTTGTTCCTCTGGGCTTCAGTGCTCAGACACCAACGAAGAATAAGAAGAAGAAGAAGAGCTGTGGGGGGGGGCGTGTCCACGTGGTTCTGGCGAGGCCGCGGCCGGCGCTCTACATGACGCTGCACTTCCCCTTCAGCTTGTCAGCTCGCTTCTGTTTCCCCGAGCGTTTCCCGTCGATGCTCAGACTCATGTCCCTCTTCTTCTCCAGCGTCAGCAGCTCCTGGAACAGCTCCTTCACGTTGGAGTTCATCTTGGCCGACGTCTCCATGAAGGCACACTTCCAGGCGGCGGCCTGGGCCTCGCCCTGCTTGGTCTCCACCTCCCGCTGGGCCGTCTCATCGCTCTTGTTGCCCACCAGCATGATGGGGATGGACTCCACGCTGCCCTTGATGGCCACGACCTGGAGAGACACAGAGAGAAGAAGGTCAGAGGTCTCAGGAAGCATCTGACCTCCGTGGAGAGGAAATCAACTCGGAGCTGCAGGACCACACCTGCTGGTAGATCGGTTTCAGCTCCTCCAGTGATTGGCGGCTGGTGATGGCGTAGACCAGGATGAAGGCGTGGCCTTTGGAAATGGACAGGCGCTGCATGGCGGGAAACTGATGACTTCCTGTTGTGTCGGTGATCTGCAGCGTGCAGACGCTCTTATCACAGCTGATGACCTGAGAACAATCCATCAATAAATCAAGAGGTTCGAACATCAAGAGAAGAACACATGGATCAGAAGAGTGGGAGGAGCTACCTGTCTGTACGTGTCCTCCACAGTGGGAATGTAGGTGTCTCTGAAGGTGCCTTTCACAAACCGAAGGACCAGCGAGCTCTTCCCCACGCCACCGGCTCCAAACACCACCACCTGGTAGTCGTTACTCTGCTCAGGCATTCTGGGAGTTGGAGTCCACCTGCTGCTCTGGAAGAATCACCTGAGACGAGAGGAGGAGACGGATGAGTTACGCTGACAACAAAGAAGATTCGTTAAATCCTTAAATCGGGAGTGACTACAGAGAGAGGTGGATTCTGGGAGTTTTCTGCGCCTCATTTATTACAAAGACACTTTGAACCTGCAGCTGCTGATCTGTGACGTCTTCACTGCAGAAATGAACCAGAGAGAATCACACGATGAGCTGAGAGCAGCTGACGTGTGAAAACCAGCGAGAGTCAGAGACACAGACCCCGGAGAGACAGGAAGTGACGCAGGGACAGGAAGTGACGCAGGGACAGGAAGTGACGCAGGGACAGGAAGTGACGCAGGGACAGGAAGTGACGCAGGGACAGGAAGTGACGCAGGGACAGGAAGTGACGTCTGACATGTTGAGTGTCTGATGGTCGACTTCCAGGTTTACTCCTGGATTCACTAAAACAAACATGAAATATCATCTGACATGTTGTGTAGTTGGTGTTTGTGTAGCAGCAGCAGGTTGTCGGGTCCGACTCGTTCAAACAGGAACATGTGGGAACATCCAGGCGAGGGGCGGAGTCTGTAGAGCAGCAGGGGCGGAGCCTGTAGAGCAGCAGGAGATCTGGAATCTCCTCGTGTTTCCAAGTGGACGTCTTCGTCTTCTACGTGTCCGGCTCCTCTTCTTCATCCTGAGATCTTTGTGTTCTTCAGTTTCACGTCTCGTGTTAGAAACCTCGTCCACACGTCCACTCGCTCTCTGAGAAGCTTCCACACATCGTCCTGCTGGTTCCTCACATGGACTCTGACATGTTACACACATGTTACCAGGAGGCTGCAGGAGAAGATCCAGAACATGTCCAGAGACACTGACTCAGACATTTGTTCTCACATAGAGAACCTGCAGAACATGTGAGGAACATGTGAGGAACACGTGAGGAACATGTGAGGAACATGTGAGGAACATGTGAGGAACATATGAGGAGCTCAGATCTGCTGCAGCCGATGTCACTGCTTCTTATCTCAACCAGTCAGACTGGAGTCTAATCAGCAGCTCGTTAATCAATCAGTGCACACACGCACACA
>NC_083644.1:390000-437500 GCF_963576545.1 Limanda limanda
ATATCACAAGGGAAGTTTGTCAGGAGCCATAATGAATTATATTAGAATAATAAATACGACCATTCTGTTCAGTGGAAACAAAGAGACTGAGATTCAGGAGACAAGTGGAGGCAGAACGGATTTATGTAACGTGTTAAATAACATGATCAGGGTTACTGTGAGGAGGAGGAGGAGGAGGAGGAGGAGGAGGAGAAGGAGGAGGTGGAGGAGGAGGAGGAGGAGGAGGAGGAGGAGGAGGAGGAGGAGAAGGAGGAGTAGGAGGAGGAGGAGGAGGAGGAGGAATCTGGTAGTGGTGGGGGAAAAAATCGATTCTGTTCAGTATCGCGATTTTTTACGCACGCGATACTATCGATACTGTAGCACAAAGTATTTCAATTTTTTTTTTTTTTTTTTAATACTTTATTTATAATTATATAGGAACAGCCCCCGGCTGGCAAAGCATGACGAGGAGAGTTTCAGAGTTTAAAAGATACCTAGTGTGTCTGAGGAAAGGATGTTCTCCACTGCAGGAGATACAGTAACGTTCCAGAGGAACTTTAACATCTGAGCATGTTGACCAACTCCTTTTTCTGAACAAAAATGCCAATATTCCCAAATGAAATTAACATTTTGGGTCATGACCTTGCAGCCAACTGGACTGGACTCTAGTAGTACACATTTGTTTATTTTTCTCAATTTGATTGAAGCTCTAGGTTACTCTTATTTATATGATTATTCTCAGGTTTATGTTACTCTATTATGTCTGCTTCATGTTACTGTATTTAAATAATTGTAAGTTATGTGCTGGGAGCTCAGTGTTCATGTGAGAGGTCTCCTATTCAGAAGATAATTACAAAGCTCCTGTGTCCTGAATGTTCAAGGACAAAGTTTTTGCACTTCAGTTAATGTGTAGAAGACAATGTTGTTCACAGAATTAAATGTGACATTTGAAGTGAGTTGAGCAGTCTTATTTTCCTCATTTTGTGTAATGCCTTTGAATAATATGGGGGACATGAATCGCAATATATCGCAGAATCGAATCGCAATACTTTCAGTATCGCAATACTATTGAATCGTCACATTTTTGCCAATTCCTTGAATCTGGTTTTCTCCTGAGTAGTGACAACAGAAGCTCAGAATTAAACCTGCGACCTCTTCATCTGTGTCCGATCTGTGTCTGAGCCGGTCTGTAGACACCCGTTGGTTAACCTCCTGTGTGTTCCTGCAGGGGGCGCTGCACACTGTGAAGATGGCTCACGCCGTGACCTCCTACGACCAGCTCGCCCACCAGGTGGAGGCGCTCCGCAAGGAGAACTCCCACCTGCGGAGGGAGCTGGAGGACAACTCCAACCACTTGTCCAAACTGGAGACGGAGACAAGCGGCATGAAGGTGAGTGTCAGACGAGCCACCAGGGGGCAGTGTTGTCGTGACGTGTGGAGATCAGCTTCATGCTTCCTCCGCGCTGGCGACACCTAGTGGCTGGAGGCTTCGTGTTTTCCGTCCGTCCCGTTCTCGTAAACAAAATATCTCAAGAAGGACTTGAGGGAATTTCTTCAAAGTTAATAAAAGTATTCACTCATGGACGAGCTAATTCAAATTTGGTAGTTGAGGGTCAAAGGTCACAGTGACCTCATATGAGTCTGGGAAAACACTTCATGGCGACGGAAGCTGCTCTGGAAAAAATTGTCAGTATGAAAAGATCATGAAGAATAAACATATCTGTTTTCCTCCAAAGTGACGTTTCTATGATATAAAAATATGAAACTCAATAAATCAACTGAAATAATCCTAATAAGAGAGAATCCTGTGGAGTCCCAGGACCACGAGGCAGCCGAACATTAATCCTGTCACACAGTCACGTGTCCAGATTATCAGACTGAGCTCAGATCGGGATGTGGGGGGGGTCGGAGACTTTCAGACTGGTTCACCTGCATCAGACCAACAGGATATATCTATATACATATATCTATATATAATCTAACCTCAGTGTCAGATTCTTTATGTTTGAAGTGACTGGGATTTTGACGTCTTTGACAACCTGACGTCAGACGTCCTGGTTCAAACTGTTCATTAGTATGAGTCATAAACTGTAAATAAAGACGACGACTCGTCTCCACTTCGTCCAGAAACGAAGTTTAAACATCTCAGACCCAAACGCTGCCCCCTTGTGGTGATGACATCATTTGCAGTCAGAGTGCGTGGTATCGAGGTCCCGCCCTTACACGCTCTCAACCAATCCTGAGTCAGTCTCAGTTGTCAATCATGACGTCTCTTCCTGTTTTTATTTCATCAAATAACGAATTAAAACCAAACTGATTTTTTGTTTTGTTCATCTGCGTCGTCACATCTCAAACAGGAAGTGATCGTCACATGACCTTGTGTCTCTGTGATTTGAAACAGGAAGTGCTGAAGCAGCTGCAGAGCAAACTGGAGCAGGAGGCGGGAACTCTGGCGTCGTCAGGGAGGAGCGACGTCCTGCATCAACTCAAAGGTCAGAGGTCGTCTCTGATGAGCTTCCACGTGGACCAATCAACTCACAGAGAAATGAATCCACTCAATCACTAACCTGATTGGCTGCAGCCTCGTTAAGAATAAATCCACTTAAACAATAAATGAGTTCGTCTGGACAAAATAAATTAACTCAAACTGCAGGTGTGTGTGTGTGTGTGTGTGTGTGTGTGTGTGTGTGTGTGTGTGTGTTTGGGTGTGTGTGTAAAACAGCTTGTAAAGTGTGATGTCACTGATGAGGTCAAAGACTCTCGGATGTTTTCACTTGAAATCAATTGGACAGTAAATTAATTCACGGTTATTGAAATATTATTATTATTTGTTTCACCTTCACCAGTAAACGTCTGTTTGTCGAGTTAACACACAAAGAAAAGAAATACACAACTGTTGCCTCTGCAGATGTTATTTCCTGGTTCTGACTCGTGGTTAAAGGTGATGATGAATGACGCTCCTCTTCCTCCTCCTCCTCCTCTTCCTCCTCTTCCTCCTCTTGCTCCTCTTCTTCCTCCTCTTCCTCCTCTTCCTCCTCCTCCTCCTCTTCCTCCTCTTCCTCCTCTTCCTCCTCTTCCTCCTCAGAGCTCCACATGGACCTCACTAATTACTATGAACTCAAACACCAACCTCACAACCTGCGGCTGCTGCCGGACAGTCTGGGAGGGGCGGGGCTCACAGGCGCCGGAGGGGCGGGTGCAGAGGGGATCCGAGGGGCGGAGTTAGACGATCACCTGGCCATGCCTCTCTCCTCATGCTCCTCCTCTTCCTCGGTCGCTGCGATGGGTCGGACCAGGAGTCCGCTCCGAGCGGCGTCCCGTCAGAGCGCAGTGTCGGCGGGCGAGGCCGCCGCCGCCATGCTGCCGCATCACTTCCTGGACGGAGCCCCGCCCAAAACAGCTGTGATCAGTGGAGCGGACGGGCGGCAGAGCGACCATCACCTGGAGGAGCTGTACAAAGAGAGGTGAGCCGTGCTCCTGATCTCCAGAGGATAAACCCTGAGGAGCAATTACACGGATTTTCTATTGAAGCAGATTTAAAGTCGTGTTTTTTACTAAACGTTAAACTGAACATGATTTGCGGATTTCAGAGGATCTGTGATTTCAGAGTCTTTGACAAGGAGAGGAAACCAGAACGTCCCTGATAATAATCAAAAATCTAAAATCTTAAAAATATTAAAAATATTAAAAATCTTAAAGATCTTAAAGATTTTAAAAGTGGACACTGGACGACCTGTGAGCTGTGAATCAGTTTGTTCTCATAACAAAGATGACGACTCGTCTCCACCTTCTCCAGGAACACCTCAGATACAAACGCTGCCCTCTTGTGGCGATGACCTCACTTGCAGTCAGAGTCTGTTTGATGGTGGAGGGATCCCTTCACCTAGGTCCCGCCCATACACGCTCTCGACCAATCACGAGTCGGTCTGCGATGTCAATCGTGGCACCTCAGCAGGGTCTATGACTTGTACTGCAGCCAGCCACCAGGGGGCAACCAAGATGATTTGTCATCCATCTTTATGTGTTTCACAAACAACGATAACGTCTGACGTCAGATCAAATCTCATTTTATTTGTATCGTCCATATTCACAACCCGGTGGTTAACGAGGGGGCGTGTGTTCAGGAACCAGCTGCTGGGCGAGATCGACCGGGAGGAGAGAGAGCGCTGCTGGTACTTCAGCCAGCAGGAGGCGCTGTCGCAGAGACTGGTGCAGCTGCCCCGCATCGACACAGTGAGCACATACACACACACACACACTCACACACACACACACACACACTCTGCAGCCCCTGACCTCTGACCCCGGCCTCAGTTCTCCCTGCAGATGGACCTGATCCGGCAGCAGCTGGAGTTCGAGGCTCAGCAGCTTCGCTCTGTGATGGAGGAACGCTTCGGCTCCAGTGACGAGATCGTTCACAGGACGCAGGCGAGTTTTAAAACATAAGAGTGAATCAAAACATGTTTCAACATGGAAGCTACAGATACATTTATTACTTCACACTACAGCGTTGTGACACAGAGAAGCTGCTGGAGGAAACATCTGGATGTGAACTGAGTGTGTGTTTCAGGTGCGTGTTGCTCGTCTGGAGCAGCTGGAGACGGAGCTGCAGGAGACCAGAGGCAGTCAGGAGAGTCAGCTGCAGGTCAGACACACACACACACACACACACACACACACACACACACACACACACACACACACACACACACTCACACACACACACACAGTGACTCACTGCAGCAGGCGTTCCCAGTTCAGCTCCACCTGACACAGCGACACCGAGCCGTCGTAGGCCCACACCCAGAAGCCGGGGTACAGCGGCTGGCTGAAGGTGGAGCTGAAGGTGTGGAGGAGGACCATGGCGTCCTGTGAGATGCAGTAGAAGGACAGAGCTCCTGCAGCCCAGTCCAGGTACACCCCGACTCTGCGGGTGAAGGGCTGGGGCGAGGAGGACTGGAACCTCAGGTTGTTGTGACACGGCGTGTAGCTGTCCTCCGAGCACTCCAGACTCCAGGAGCTCTGGTTGTGTCCCAGCAGGCAGCTCGCCGGCTCTCCGGCTCTGGAGAGGCTGTTGTAGGCGACGCCGATGTCGGCGCCGCCGCTCCACTCCACCTCCCAGTACACCGAGTCCAGCAGCCCCTCCCGGCACAGGACCTGAGGGCAGCTCTCGAACCGGGCCATGTTCTCCAGGTAGCGATTGTCTGACCACGCGCGAGTCGCCTTCCTGTTGTGGGCGGACAGGAGCAGCTCTGAGTTGGCAGTGCTCGGGTCAAAGGTCAAATAAATGGCGACTGTGGAGGAGAAACAAGGAAGGTTGATCAAAACATTTGTGGAAAATGAATTACAATTTAAATATTGGAATCAGTGGAGGATCCTCTGGTGTTCACACTTCATACAGGAGCTCAGATCCAGAGAACTGAGGAGACACTTCTTCTTTTGGATTTTAGAGACACAACAATTGTTGATGAGGTCCAATCACTGCAGAGTAATCTGATTACTGATGATGTGATGAACTTTTTAAAGTTCAGTTACAGTTTTCACTTCTATGTAACATCTAGGGAGGAGATAAACCTTCACATCCGTGTGAGCGTCCGAGCCGAGGAGCTTCCTGGTGTGACTCTATGCAGACGACACTGAAGAGTTCATTAAAGACTCTCCACACGGGCAGATTCAATATTAGATCAAATCTTTCATGTGGAGCAGAGAGAAATAAAAGTAAAGCTCTTACAGTTTTTCACCGACCACAGTTGTCCTCCCGGCTCGTCTCTGCAGGGACAACATCAGACAGTTAGTGAACAGTTTGGTGCTGGATGTCTTCAGCTGTCTCCCTGGCTCCTCTCACCTCCTGTCCTCGTCTTCTCTCAGACTGATGAGGCTGAGCTCAGAGATCAGATTCTCCAGGTGAAGAGTCTCTGACCCTTCGTCTCCTTTCTTCTCGTCTTCCTCTGGCTCCACAGAGTCGTGGTCACGTCTCTGATCGGCTGCAGACAAACACACTTAGAAGGAACACGACTTTAAAACAGTTGTAATAACTTTTTCTTCCGGCTCATCGCTGCTCTGGAATCTTTTCTAAAGCTCCACACGACACTTCATGTTTTCAGGTTGTTCGTCCTTATGAATCATTTTTGTGATTTCTTCAGATTTTTACAAACGTTCACTTGGTTAAAGAAATGAACTGAATTTGAATCTGAGGGTTAAAGGTCGAAGAAGCTCAGAGAACATTTCATCTCTTGGACTAAAGGACGTGATTAGAATTTATAAAACGGCAGCAAAGTAATAATTCAAGTAATTCACATTTATAAACGATGATATTATATATTATATTATGATAATAATAATAATAATAATAATAATAATAATAATAATAATAATAATAATAATAACAATAACAATAATAATAATAATAATAATAATAATAATAATAAAATATTTGTTTAGTTTTCTTGGGACTTCCTGAGCGTGGACCCAGGCAGGAGAAGTTCCTCCTGGTGTCAGCAGCTCATGAGAAGCTCCTACCTGATCTCGTCTCCTCAGCTGGACGTGTGGTCGGTTTCCCCTCAGACTCATCGTCCCCATCGCTCTCCTCTGATTGGTCCTCCATGGTCTTGGTATCGCTCTCCTCTGATTGGTCCTCCATGGTCTTGGTATCGCTCTCCTCTGATTGGTCCTCCATGGTCTTGGTATCGCTCTCCTCTGATTGGTCCTCCATGGTCTTGGTATCGCTCTCCTCTGATTGGTCCTCCATGGTCTTGGTATCGCTCTCCTCGGATTGGTCCTCCATGGTCTTGGTATCGCTCTCCTCTGATTGGTCCTCCATGGTCTTGGTATCGCTCTCCTCTGATTGGTCCTCCATGGTCTTGGTCTTATCTTCACTGTTTGACAGTTGTCCTGTGAAACCATCGTCTGTTTGGTCCTGGTTCTTTTCCGAAGTCGTCCTTTGATCCTCCCGTCCGTCCTCCGCTCGGTCACTGCTCCTCAGAGTCTGGTCTCTTCTGAACAGCCTCAGAAAGCGGTCGTCGGTTCTCTCAGCACTGAGGACTTTTATTTTGTCCTCCTGGGCCGTGAGGTCTCTGTTGTCTTTGTCCTTGGACAGAGCGAGTCTGAAGACATTGGAGATGTCCTCTCTGATGAGGCTCAGAGGGTTGAAGCTCCTCTCCGCTGCCTTCACCGCAGATTTCACGTCTTTGTCTCTGGATGAGTTGACGCTGAAGATGCTGCTCACGTCCTCTTTCAACTCTCTCAGGTCGTCTCTGAGGAGACTGAGCGCGCTGCTACTTACTTTATTTGCCGTCTGATTGGACGGACGGGCCTCAGGCTCCGCCCTCGTGTCCTTCAACACCTTCAGCACTTCGTCTTTGAACTGGCTGAGGTCGTCTCTGAGGAGCGTCAGCGGGCTGATGGTCTTCTTCTCCAGCTGAAGCTTCACCTTCACGTCTTTGACTTCACGCTTTTCTCTAGATTCCTCGTCTCTTGTTGCAGATTCGTCCTGAACAGTTTCCTCCGGGTGACTCATCCTCAGCTTCTGGTCAAACCGGTTTCACAGCTTTGACTTCATGTTCAGATTCCTCTCAGTCCTTCTCTTGGATCAACCACCGCAGATCTCTGCTTCTCTCTCTCTCTCTGTCTGTGTTGTCTTCTCTCTGTCTCTCTCTCTGTCTGTCTCTGTCTCTCTCTCTGTCTGTCTCTCTCTGTCTCTCCCTGTGTTGTCCACTCTCTGTCTCTGTATCTCTCTGTGTCTCTCTCTCTCTCTCTGTCTCTCCCTGTGTTGTCCTCTCTCTCTCTCTCTGTGTGTCTCTCTCTGTCTCTGTCTCTCTCTGTGTTGTCCTCGCTCTGTCTCTGTCTCTGTCTCTCTCTCTGTGTGTCTCTCTCTGTCTCTCTCTCGCTGTCTCTGGACTAGTCATTCCTTCATTCAGTTCAACATGTTTCCGGTTGGACCAGTTTGTCTCCATGTCTCCGAGCGGCTGCAGCTGATTGGTTGAAGTCTTCGGCTGCTGGACTTGTTGTTCAGGTTCAGTTCAGGGTTCAGATGTCGGAGCGAGAACAAGGATCATCTGATTTATTGTATCAACATGATCAACAAAACCCCAATTAATCAATTAATCAATCAATCAATCAATCAATCAATCAATCAATCAATCAATCAATCAATCAATCAACAAAGCAACAGATTTAGTTTGTGTTTGAAACAGAACTCTTGGTTTTAGTCCCACGGTCCCAGATCTTGTTCTGAGTCTGGTTGTGGTTTGTTTTTGTGTCGAGTCGCTAGATTCTGGTTCAGGGTCTGGATCTGGATCTGGATCTGGATCTGGTTCAGATTCTCATCTGCAGTGAAACCAGTCAGCTGTTCTCTTGATGCTGATTGGTGGAGAAAAAATCATTGTTTACGTCTGAGCTCATAATTATTCATCAGTTTAGACTCACCTGACCTTTGACCTAAAGATTTATTTATTTCATTATTTTACTGAAGAAAACACAAAGTATGTAAAGTTATTAGACAACAACACAATCAAATATGTGTCAATTTAACCATAACACAAAAATATTTTTATAGAAATTATATTTAAAAAATATTTAAAATAACGAAATAATAACGGTGAGACCTCAGAGGACCAGTAGCTCTTTGAAAAGCATATGTGTAAATATTATATATCCATAATAAATATCTTTAACTATCTTTATTTTGAAATGTTCCAAACATTAAGTACATTTTTAACTAATTACGGAATAAATCCAGAAGCTAAACATTTGTGTTCTTCAGGTTCTTTATTAAAACTTCTCACTTTATATTCCCTCCTCCTTCTCCTCCTCCTCTCCCTCCTCCCCCCCCCCAGCCCGTTGCTAAGCAGACGCCCTCCACCCGTCTCAGGGCTGTGATTGGCTGTTGCTAGGCAGTGGATCTGGCACAGCGACGGTCTCTGCTCTGGTTCCTCTGAGAATAACGAGCAGAGACGTGAAGCTATGAACCTTTGATGGCTCATTTCACTCACATCACCCCTCCTCCTCCTCCTCCTCTTAATCCTCCTTCTCCTCCTCCTCCTCCTCCTCCTCCTCCTCCTCCTCCTCCTCCTCTTAATCCTCCTCCTCCTCCTCCTCCTCCTCCTCCTCCTCCTCTTAATCCTCCTTCTCCTCCTCCTCCTCCTCTTAATCCTCCTCCTCCTCTTAATCCTCCTCCTCCTCCTCCTCCTCCTCCTCCTCCTCCTCCTCCTCTTCATCCTCCTCCTCTTAATCCTCCTCCTCCTCTTAATCCTCATCCTCCTCCTTCTCCTCCTCCTCTTCATCCACCTCCTCCTCCTCCTCTTAATCCTCCTCCTCCTCCTCCTCATGGAAATCATGGAAATAATTTAACTTGAGACAGAAAAATTCAAACATACATTGATTGTTGATGATTTTCATCATCGATCATCAGATTATTATGAATCATGAAACTGAGTCTGACAGGAAACAGCTGAATTCATGTGATCCTGCGACTCCGCTCAGCGGCGTCCATTTTGTGTTGATGTAGCAGCAGGTTGTGTTGAATGGAGGTTTGGATCAGAGCCACAGATTCAGTCTGTTCAACACCAGGAGAAGAAGAAGAGGAAGCATTCAAGCTCCTTTGTTACTGCAGGAACACACACACACACACACACACACACTCACACACACACACACACATGCATACACACACACACACACACAAGCCTGCACACACGTACAAGCGCACACTCTCTAGTTGTGTGCGGACACTCATTGACATGGTACGGATTCAAACCCTCAACCAGCCGATTGAATTTGTGAGGACCAGAATGTCCTCACAATGATGGTAATGAACCAAAATTGGCCTCATAACTATAGATAGACAAACACACACAAACACGCTCTTTGTCTGCAGGTCTTTGGATCACACACACACAGACACACACACACACATATCACACCCAGAGGCGTTGCTATGGTGACAGGAATGAAAGCTCTAAAACGACTCTCAGAGGATTTCAGTCTGAATTTAAATGAAGGTGTGTGTGTGTGTATTACTCATCTTGTGGGGACCTAATCTTTTACATTACATTATTGGGACTTACATAAACAGAAATACCATTAAGGTTAAGGTTAGGTGAGTAAGGTCGATAAGATTAGATTTTCCAGAGATTAAAATCTGAATGTGCAGCTGACGACAGAAAGATAGAAGTATAAATGTGTGTGTGTGTGTGTGTGTGTGTGTGTGTGTGTGTGTGGTTGTCTTCTTTTAAATTAAATCAGTCTGATCTTTTCTTCGTTGGATTTCATCCAAACTTCAAACGAACACTTGATCAATAACCTGAGATGTTAAACTGTTTTAAACAGTTGAGTTTAACAATAATAATAATTCGTTGCTTCTCTTCCATGTTCAGACTCCGTATCAATTAGGATCAAACACATTCATTGGTTTTATTATTATTAGGGACGAGAAGGAGCTTCATGTCTCACGGTGATAATGACATCATCATCATCACCGTCCTTTTCTTCTTCTCCTTCTCCCTCAGCTGTCTGGAGCTGAGAAGCCCCCTGCTGGTGAACCGGAGAACTCCTCGGCTGCAGCAGGATCCGACGCTCCTGCAGACGGAGGCAGCAAGGTGACCACACACCCCATCACACCTGCTGCTCACGTTAATAAAGCTTCTCCTCATGATGAAGCTAACGCTCTGTGACGTCCTCAGGTGGAGATGGTCTTCTGGTTGCTGTCCATGCTCGCCAACAGAGACAAGGAGGAGATGTCCCGGACTCTTCTGGCCATGTCCAGCTCTCAGGACAGCTGCAGCGCCATGAGGAAGTCCGGCTGCGTCCCCCTGCTGGTCCAGATCCTGCACGAAGCCCCGGGTGGTGGAGGGGGGGCCGGAGAGACCACGACGACGGGCGGCTCGTCGGGGGGGTGCAGCCGAGAGGCCAAATCCAGAGCCAGCGCCGCCCTCCACAACATCATCTACTGCCAGCAGGACGAGGGCCAGGCCCGGCGGGAGATGAGGGTCCTGCACATGCTGGAGCAGGTCCGCACCTACTGCGACAGCGGCTGGGACTGGACCGAGAGCCACGCCTCCACGCCGTCCCCGGGAGGAACCAGAACCACCGGTGAGTCACGTTCTCCGTAGACACAGAAGAACCGAAACCAGCAGCAGGACGGAACCGTCAGAGGAGAACATCAAGCTCGTTCTACCTGAAACTGTGACTTTAAATCTTTTACAAAAACTGAATTAAAGTCGGAATCCTCAAAGTCAAGAAGGAACTAAAACCAGACGTTAACTGAAGGTCAGAGTTTCACCAGCAAATGTCTCCTCGTCTCCTCGTCTCCTCGTCTCCTTGTCTCCATGCTCCTTGTCTCCTCGTCTCCTTGTCTCCTCGTCTCCTTGTCTCCTTGTCTCCTCGTCTCCTTGTCTCCTCGTCTCCTCGTCTCCTTGTCTCCATGCTCCTTGTCTCCTCGTCTCCTTGTCTCCTTGTCTCCTCGTCTCCTTGTCTCCTTGTCTCCTTGTCTCCTTGTCTCCTTGTCTCCTCGTCTCCTTGTCTCCTTGTCTCCTCGTCTCCTTGTCTCCTCCAGGACGGACGGGTTTCATGAACTGTAACAGACTTCAACTTGGTTCATTCTAATTATAATGAGTTGAAAAATAAAGGACAAGGATTGAAGACAACATGACAAAATGTTATAAATGGAAAAATTCTAATAAATCTAAATGATTCAAATAATAAATATTAAAATGTAATAATAGTACCTTTATTTTCTTTATATCTTCAGATATTCCAGAACCCGTGGACCCTCAGATCTGTCAGGCCATGTGCGCCGTGATGAAGCTTTCCTTCGAGGAGGAGTACCGCCGGGCCATGAACGAACTAGGTTTGTGTGTGTGTGTGTGTGTGTGTGTGTGTGTGTGTGTTTGTGTTTGAGCGTGTTTGAGTGTGTGTGTCGGGGGGAACAGCAGACTGATGTTTGGGTGTGGTTCTCCAGGTGGCCTGCAGGTGGTGGCGGATCTCACGCACCTGGACCACGACATGTACGGAACGCAGAACGATCCGATCAACATGGCGCTGCGGCGCTACGCAGGAATGGCTCTGACCAACCTCACGTTCGGAGACGTCGTCAACAAGGTACAAACTAAAATTATAAATAAAGATGGACGACATGTCAGCTCCCAAAGGTGAAGCTAAATCATCTCGTTGGCCCCCTGGTGGCTGGCTGCAGTCAAGATCATAAACCCTCCTCCTCCATATTAACAGATGGGACATGAGACTCATGATCGGTCATAAACGTGTTTGGGCGGGACCTTGATACCACAGTTCAGACTCTGCAAATGATGTCATCCCCACAAGGGGGCAGTGTTGGTATCTGAGATGTTTTGGCTTCTTCTCTGGAGGAAATGGAGACGTGTCGTCCATCTTTGTTTACAGTCACTGATCGTCTTTGTATAAACTATTTTCTGGAAGAATCGGATCGAGAGTAAAAACGCTCCAGGTTGTTTCAGCTGAATCGGTTTTTCTTGTCGTCACTGTTGTTAATGTTGTTGAAGAAGTTATTTGCTGTAGAATAAGACGTGTCTCTTAATGTAGAGAGATTAAAATCTGATTGATCCGTGTTGGTCGTCCCGCAGGCGACCTTGTCCTCGAAGAAGAGCTGCCTCCAGGCGCTGGTGGCCCAGCTGGCCTCCGACAGCGAGGAGCTCCACCAGGTGGTCTCCAGCATCCTGAGGAACCTGTCCTGGAGGGCCGACGTCAGCAGCAAGAGAGTCCTCCGGGACATCGGATGCGTGTCTGCGCTGATGACCTGCGCCCTGCAGGCCACGAAGGTGAGGAAAACAAACCAACCCTCACTGAGTCGATGCCACGGTCAGAGGAGACAGATTTATTTTAGGAGATGATGTGAAGAGGATCTGTTCTTTTGAGATTTAAAACCCAGAGTGAAACAATTCAAATGTTTATACGTTATTCTCCTTATTACTGTACTTCTTTGAAATGTTTGTGATTGTGATGTTGAAATACTAATGTTCATGCATCTTTGCACAGATAAGATAATAAAGTTATTAAACTGAATATAACCCTGTTTGTCGGTTGTGCAGGAGTCGACCCTGAAGAGTCTCCTGAGCGCTCTGTGGAACCTGTCGGCGCACAGCGTGGACAACAAGGTGGCCATCTGCTCCGTGGACAGCGCCCTGGGATTCCTGGTCAGTACGCTGACGTACCGATGTCAGACCAACTCGCTCGCCATCATCGAGAGCGGCGGCGGGATCCTACGAAACGTGTCCAGCTTGGTCGCCACACGAGAAGACTACAGGTCCGTTTCTCAGACTCGACCACACATCGTCACTTTGGAGCTTTTTCACTATGACGGAGGAAATTGTGGTGACAGAAAAAAGTCTTTTGGGAGCTTTTAACCAAAACTCAGTCAAACTTCATCCATTAAGTAGGACTGAGAAGCCCTGACTTCATCCTTTTGTGTTCTGTGCATTAAAAAAATTAGTCAAGTAAATTAATTTTCCACGTAGCAAATGTTTACCTGTGATCTGTTTGCAAAATTTGCAAAATCACTGTCAATCTTTAAACAGCTAGACATTATAAAATATTTATATATTAAGATCTTTGTTGTTTTCTTTCTTCACAGGCAAATCCTCCGGGACCATAACTGCCTCCAGACTCTGCTGCAGCACCTGCGCTCCCACAGCCTGACCATCGTGAGCAACGCCTGCGGGACGCTCTGGAACCTTTCAGCTCGGAGTCCCAAAGACCAGGAGCTGCTGTGGGACCTCGGAGCAGTCAGCATGTTGCGCAACCTCATCCATTCTAAGCACAAAATGATAGCCATGGGCAGCGCTGCAGCTTTAAGGAATCTCCTCACCAATCGACCCCTGAAATATAAGGATGCAGCGCTGGTCTCCCCTGGCTCCTGCATGCCCTCGCTCTACATGAGGAAGCAGAAGGCTCTGGAGGCGGAGCTGGACGCCAAGCACCTGGCGGAGACCTTTGACACCCTTGAGAAACAGAGCCCCAAGCACCTGACCCTCAACAAGCCACTTCGCCACATTGAGAGTCTGGTGAAGGATTATGCTTCTGATTCTGGATGTTTTGATGATGATGAGGCTCCCAACGTCTCCAGCAGCCTGGACACTGGCAGCTTCTCCATGCTGTCCATGTTCCTCAGCAACTCCAACTTCCTGCAGAACCAGCCTCGTAAGAGGGACCACGAACCTGAGAGGGATGTAGAAACACATCCGCTGATGGAGAAGAGACACGCACCCTCTGACGATGTGGTATCAGCCGCTGCAGAGAAGCTAGCAAAGAAGATCACCAACACAGTTGCCAAGATCGACAGGTTAGTGGACGACATCACCATGCACACGTCCTCGGAGGACAGTTTGAGCCTCAGCTCTGAGGATCACCTGGCAGACTGGCCCTACGGACTGGATGATCTCAATGAAGCTAAATCTTGCTCGCCCTGCCGTATGTCTGATACCAGCAGCCTGGCCCACAGAGAGCGTCTCAGCCGGGCCCACGCCCTCCTGCGCCTCAAGACCGCCCACAAGAGTGTCTCCACAGACAGTCTGAACAGTGGCAGCACCAGTGATGGCTACTGTGGCAGCAAAGACCAGATGCGACCTGCTCCAAGAGCCCTTATGGTACAAAAACGACCCAACCAGCTGGATCTCAAGGTGGCTCATCAAGAGTACCTGAACTTTGGACCTGTTGTCCTGACTGAGACTCACCAGCAGGAGATTCCAGAGCGAGATTTTGTGGACAACAAAGATGTGACGGCTCTAGAGCTAAGCGACACAGATTTAGAAAAGAACCAGGACAAACCCCTACAAACACCAGTGAGTGCATCCACTAAAGTCTCCTCCGATGTCAGCATGACTTCAATCAAACTGTCTCCATCCTATCAGCAGGTCCCTCTCATTCAGAGTGTGGCCACGTTCGGTGTCGCAAAGACATCGATCAACGTCCAGGCTGCCCAGGCGATGAGGAGGCAAGCATGGGTTCCCACGGTGATGACCGGGGGGAGCATTACAAAATTCTCCCCGATGGCATCCACCAGAAGTCCAACCATCGCCACGATGGAGACAGTCCAGAAGTACTCAGTGGAGAACACACCCATCTGCTTCTCCCGCTGCAGCTCTCTGTCCTCCCTCTCTTCTGGGGACGGGGCGCTGGACGGACAAAGTGAAAATGAGCTGGAGAGCGACTCGTCTTTAGAAATTATTGAGGTGGAGGATGGAGAAGTGATGGAGAGAACTGAAGAGGATGAAACTTTGGAGGATCTGAGCGACAGCCAGCTGCTGATGACCGACTCTAAAACCTTCCCGAGCAAAGAGACGGAGCCGATTGAAATCCCTCATCCTGCTAAAAGGGAAAAGGTTTTCCTCAGAGGAGCTTCACCGCCTGCACTCGATGACAGATCTCCATCCAGTTCATCTGAGAACTACATCCATGAGACACCCCTGATCATGAGCCGCTGTAGCTCAGTCAGTTCCCTGGGCAGTTTTGACTCTCCCTCTATAGACAGCTCAGTCCAAAGCGATCCATGCAGTGAGATGATTGACGGGACGATTAGTCCCAGCGATCTCCCCGACAGTCCAGGGCAAACAATGCCCCCGAGCCGAAGTAAAACTCCATGTTGTGTTGAGTCGAATGGAACAGAGACACAGACCTCAGGAAGCGCTGGCCAGTGGGAGAGCAGCCTGCGGAAGTTCATGGAGATCACAGACTCCAAGGAAAGGTTTAATCTTCCTCCTGATCTGGACACAATGATCTACTTCACGGTGGAAAAACCAACTGAGAACTTCTCTTGTGCTTCGAGCTTAAGTGCTCTGCCTCTCCATGAACACTACATACAGAAAGAGGTGGAGCTGAAGCTGACCCCCCTGCTCCAGCAAAACGACAAAAACCTTCCGTTCCCTGATGAGGACGAGCACGGACTGGACCACGGGGAACGATACAGTGAGGGCAACTCGGACGATGACATCGAGATCTTAAAGGAATGCATCAACTCAGCAATGCCCTCCAAGTTCAGAAAAGTAAGACCTTCCATGATGACCACAATCCCTTCTCATATTCTCAATTCCCGAAAACAGATTCATCTTCCTGTGTACATGATGCTCCCGAATGGCAAAACTCAAATGTGTCCTGGAAGAAGAATTGTCATCCCACAAAAGGACTTCAAATTTGACGATTCATCCTTCACTGATTCTGCAGAAGGTACACCTGTTAACTTCTCCAGCACGACATCGCTAAGTGATGAAACACTTCAGTATCCAGTGAAAGAGAGGGGGGCTAAGGACTGCACAGCTAAAGGAATGAACAAACAGGAAGTGCTCGACGATGAGGAAAAGAGGATCGAAGACTTGAGGATATTCTCACACTTCCACAAACCCAACAGGATGAATTACCCACCTGAGATCAAAATGAACCGGGCCAGCAAACATGTGGTTCCCACTCAGAGAGTCCTGATGCAGAGCAAAGAGGTGGCGGACCGAGTGGCCAGCCAGAGGAATCGTGATCATTCTCCAAACCAACAGAAGAAGAGGCAAGGTCAAGGCACCGTCAGGAAACTGGACCTGCCGGTCATACAGCAGAACACAGAAGGGAACCTTAATGTGGGATCACAAAGAGGAAACACCATATATCGACAGATGACGCAGTCTTCAGAGGACAGTAACAGCTTCTACGATGACAATAACGAACTTGATGAAACATTGAAGCGAACGAGTAGAAGACAGATCAGGGAAGTGAGTCGAAACACTCTCTCCCGGAGTATGACCAATGTTGGCAGGCTGGATAATTCCCAATCCAAGGCCAGAGGATTCAACAGGATTAAACAGAATCTGATGAAGGATGAGTCTCTGGGATGTTACTCACTCAGCTCCTCTCTTAGTTCACTGAGTGATGCCGAGTTTGAGGATCACAAATCAAAAGCCCAACAAATATGGTACAAAAACAGACACAACAAAACACTGAATATGATGCAACAAACAAAGTCCATGACTATTCACAGCCAGTATGAAGAGCAGAGTTCACCAAGCTCCGTCAGCATGGATTCAGAGGATGACCTCCTTCAGAAATGCATAACGTCTGCCATGCCCAAGCAGAGGAGGAGGCTGGCTGCCAGGAGGAAGAAAGCTGAAAACACTCAGAAACAAAAAGCATCGGATCTTTGGAACATGGACGAGGAAATGGATAGTGATGACACGGCTTGGGACAGAGACTCCGACCTCAACAGTGTCGAATGGAGAGCCATTCAGGAAGGGGCTAATTGTGTTGTCAGTGGGCTGCAGGCATCCAAGTCTCAAGATCCATCCTCTGAGGAGACGGAATCAGTCCTGTCCTTCACGTCAACCTCCAGCTTTACACCCAAAGAAAAGAAGTTTGCTAAAGACAAAAAGGCCAATAAACCTTTAGACTTCGCACAACGCAAGCCAGTGGCAAACTTACCTGTGGTTTTCAGAGGCAGGACGGTGATCTATACACCAAAAAAAGAAACATCTCCATCACAAATACCTCCGCCCAGAAAAGTTCCAACAAAGACAGATGCTCCAAAGAACCCAAATCTTGCGCAGCACAGATCGAAGAGCCTTCACCGACTGGGCCGTCCCCAGGACATAGAGCTGTCTTTGCCAAAGAGGAGCTCTACTCCACCTCCAAGGATACCAAAAAGTTCATCCTCTGGATCGTCACAGAGCTCTACAGCCTCCAAACAGAGTCAGAGGAAGATAACATCCCCGATTCAGACCAATAAACCCATCCAGAGAAAGAACGCCACACCAGCTAGCAGTCCCCCTGAGAGGAAGGGACGATCTCCTGTTGTGAATCAAAATGAAAGATCACCACCACCTAAAACTCAGAAGTCACCTGTCCGAATCCCTTTCATGCAAAGTTCAGGCAGACAACCCCGACCTCTGTCACCGCTCGTGACTGATCAAACAACCACCAGACAAACCAGTCAGGTCCATGGGAAAAGGGTTCTACCCCCCAACCGGTTTGACCTGGTTAGGATGACGTCTGTCCACTCCAGTGCTGGCGAGACTGATCGCAGTGGGTTCTTGAGACAGCTGACTTTCATTAAGGAATCAAAGCCTGTGCTGAGACGTGATGGATCTGTCCGCAACATGCCTGGATCCCAGAGTGGATCTCCCCGCAGAGCAGTTCCTGGAGCTTCAGCCGTCTTCCTCTGCTCCTCCCGCTGTCAGGAACTGAAGGCAGCTGTGCAAGGCCCAAGAAGGGTGCAGGTCAAAGGTCCAGGACAAGCTCAGATAGTCCACAGACCTGACTGTTGCCTTCAGAAGCAGTCCACAGCCCTCTGTAGAGCGACTTCTAGTGAAAGGGATCTGTCAGGCAGACGTCAAGCCAGGAGGACGAGCTCGGAGAGCCCCTGCAGGGTGGCTCAGAGAACCGGGCCTGGCAGGGTGTCCGGAGTCAGGCGTCAACAAGACACCGATACCTTCAAACGTCACGCATCATCCCCGAGCATTAATGTACTGAGCAGAGTGACCAGCCGTTCCTCCCTCCGCTCTTCGTCATCTGATTCAAGTGGAAGAGCGAAGAGCGAGGATGACACGAAGAAGAAAGGCCAGCGATCCTCGTCCCGGCTGAACGACAGAGTGACCTGGAGGAGAATCAGGGATGAAGATGTTCCTCAGATCTTGAGAAGCACCCTGCCAGCGAATGCTTTACCTCTGGTGCCTTCTCCTGACGGGGAAAAGCCAAAGCTGCCAGCGCTTCCAGGAAAACTGCCGACCATTCTACTTGCATCTCGCAAGACAAGTGACGCAACCGTCCAGACAGAAGATTTCACCAATAACAAGACCAACTCCAGCACCTCCCCGGTCCAAACTGCGCCGGAAGTGGCTCAACTCGCCCTTTTCAGGAAGATCAGCGCCGCCCCAGGGAGTCTCCTCCAGGACGGTGATGCAGACGCTTCCCTGAGGGGCCACAGCACCAGATCTACAGGAACATCAGACAGCCACGTGGGCGGAGCTGTCCATTTCCGCCACGGTTCCCCTAGCAAGGCTGTCCGGGTCACCCCGTTCAACTACACCCCCAGCCCCAAGGCCGGCTGCCTGCAGGACGCTCAGAGCCAAGCGGCCACAATCAACCAGAAGCCAGCGGAGAAGAGCGAGTCGTAGGATGTTCAGTGAAGTACAGGACGACTCCATTCTGAGTCAAACTCTCAAACACTCAGGTGGACAGAGGAGGAGAGCGCTGGTCCCTATACCTCGGATATTCAGCCTTTACTTTCCCCATTCACTCCATTCAAGTTGGATCATAGCTTCCATTCGAACAGGGTTGGATGTTTGCATCAAGACAGGCCGGACATGAACGGACCCACAGTGACTTGTAGAGATGCACTTCAGAGAAAAGTCTCCCCTGAGTAGGAAGTGCATCTTTTTGTACTTTTTTGTATTTGTAGAATATTCATTGCCTGGTAGAAATGTAGTGAAAATATAAAGCAAAAGACAATGAACTTGATTTCAGCACATGAGTCACCATCGGTCTCCAGGACAGAATCGATAACAAGAACAATATTATGCAAACGTTAGAGTGAAAGCTCAGCTTGACTTTCACAAAGGACACAAACACACCCACATGTAAAGTATTTTTTACATCAAGGCCTCATCACTCGATATGAGACACTGTTAACATCTCCAGAGTCCAGCTGGGTCCGAGGGAAGATGTTTGATTGAACATTCCTTCAAATTATTTGCATTATTACTTTGAAATTAACCAGTTTCCTTTGGTTCTTGGGTTGATGTGTTTTCACTTTCACTGTAGAAGTATCCTCAAAGCTTCGCGAAGATTCAGGTAGATGCACAAGCAAGAAGTAAAAAGAACAACTACATTATTTAGGATAGACATTAAATTTAAAATGATAAAAAATTATACTCGGTTAAGAAAAAATTACTAACTCCAGGGGAGCTGTAGACGAAATGGAATAAAGTTCGAAATATGCCTCAATATAATTGCGAGCAGTTTATAATCTCAGTTATTAGAGTCCTGTCCAAACTTATATACAGAGATGTGATGAGCATCATCTCACTCTAGAGGGGACTGGACTGTTTCCATCACTGCATTAGTAAATATTACAGCGGATACTGTTATTTTTCAACCGTTGGTTCCTCTGTGTCTTAATCCGTGTTGTGAATATCATTCATATATACAAAACCTTCCAAGCTTCCCAGTGTTGCTCCCTGACAGCATGCTAATATATTCACTGACTGTAAACACACTGGATGACAATGACGTCGCTACTCCGCCGTAACGAGAGCATTACTACAAACCTGTATTATTGTGCAGCAAAGACCTATAATGCTATGAAGTGTGTGTGTTAGATGAACCAAGCGACAACGCGCCTTGTTGGAGTATTTCCTGTGAGGAGCTGAACAGATGATTTGATTGGATGGTGGTCGGGTGGGCGTGTCCTCTGGAAGTCTTTACAAACGTGTTAATATCTGCTTTCCTGTGTTGCTGTTAAAGTAGCGGTAGGTGGAGAAGAAGTCGAACATTAATACGATGAGTATTCTCTGT
The DNA here is from genome assembly GCF_963576545.1 of Limanda limanda. Classification (NCBI taxonomy): domain Eukaryota; kingdom Metazoa; phylum Chordata; class Actinopteri; order Pleuronectiformes; family Pleuronectidae; genus Limanda; species Limanda limanda. Next base: position 410,494 of record NC_083644.1, read on the forward strand.
AGTTGTTCCCTCACTCGTCCATGTGCTCGGAGACAAAGACAGGACGGACAGAGTCCACCCTGAGGGGCTGTTTAACCTTCTGTATTAACCTGTTGATTCCACAGCATGTTTTCAATATGAAGAAAACCAAGTAGCTTTTAAAAACAAACCGTCCAGGTCTGTCTTCAGGTCATTAAGACAGAAAGACACTCAGACGTTACACATGAGCTCTAACAGGAGTCAAAGTGTGTGTTTGTGAAATGATGACATTCAAAGTCTGTGGTTGTTTCTCACATTAAAGTGGTTTTCAGTCTGAAGAAGTTCCTCACGTTCCTCACATGTTCTGGATGTGAAAACATGTCCGAGTCTGTGTCTCTGGAGATGTTCTGGATCTTTTCCTGCAGCCTCTTAGTAAAGTGTCAGAGTCCATGTGAGACACAGCAGGACAATGTCCCGTGTGTTAATCTGAACATCATGATCATAACAACTTATGGTTTCATCAATTCATGGATTGACATACAGTGTGATGAGCTGTTCAACATATTAACTCAAATAAATTCAACAAAATGAAATAACATGTAACATTTAACAACATTTGTACACATTTACAAACACGTTTCTGATTAGTTCACAGGTTTAAAGGTGATAAGAAACTTTCTGGTCATCATTTCACAAACTTTATTTGATCGTATTGAAGCTCATGACTGAAAGTTGAATTACTAAACTTTAACAGATTGTTGGTGAAAATCCTTTTAACAGCCCCACAAGGAAAACTGTGGCTGAGACGAACGGGAATCAAGTTCCATCAAAAGGTCCCGAAGTCCGTCCCCGTCCCCGTCAGCGTCCTCGTTCCCACCGGCTGAGATCAGTCTCTTCACTCAATCACTTCCTCAACACACATACTACTGTACGTTGGACTTTTGATGGCTCATCAGCCGACTGAGATTCTTTACATTCATTTGTTTTGTCTGCATCAGAAACATGAACTCTGAGGGACATCACCTTGAACGTCTCACAAATCTGTCAGTTCAACACATAAATGGATCTCAGCCCTTTGTGTGAATGAGGACGTGCCCGTGTCATGTGACAGAGGCAGAGCAACGTGTTTCATTATATATGTTTTCATCTAATAAAGAGTGACGTGTTTCATTACGCTGTCGTGTGGATCTGTTCAGGCCCGGTGAGGACAGAACCAGCACTCACTGCCCGGCTCCTTAACACTGAACATGACACAACAACACAGAGTCGCAGACTTTGACATGTTCTCACTTTGCAGCATTTTTAAATGTGTTGTCAGATTTATACACTTTTGTTTCTCTGTGTTTTCTTGTGAAGTGCGTTAAGTTGAAAGATTATGAAACTCAAAATATGGAAGGTACATGTAAGGTGATGAGCTGCATAACAGCAAAAACACCGACACTTTAGTTTGTACCTGAATGCAACATAAGAGTCTGTCAGTCCCAATGATCGGTTTAGAAATGTTGTGGGTCAGATGACAGCGACTCCTGTAGCCCCCCCGGTGTCGGGGTCAAAGGTCAGAGAAAGTCAGTGGAGCCACCAGGCTGTAGAGTCAGAGAGTTTGCCCTTTGACCTTTTCCACATCTCTGACCAGCTGCTCCCCCGCTGCCTTTAGCTCCTCCCTCTGTCGTAGCAGCCGACCTCGAGCTTCCTGCAGCCGCTCGTTCAGATCCACGAACCGACGACACTGAAGGAACTTCACGTCCACGTCCGAGTCCGAGGGGCGAGACACGTCTGAGAGACAGACAGAGAGACAGACAGGTGGTCAACTACAGACAGACAGACAGAGAGACAGGTGGTTAACTACAGGACAGACAGAGAGACAGACAGGTGGTCAACTACAGAGAGACAGAGAGACAGGTGGTGAACTACAGACAGACAGAGAGAGAGACAGGTGGTCAACTACAGGACAGACAGGTGGTGAACTACAGAGAGACAGACAGGTGGTGAACTACAGACAGACAGAGAGACAGACAGGTGGTCAACTACAGAGAGACAGAGAGACAGGTGGTGAACTACAGAGAGACAGGTGGTTAACTACAGACAGACAGGTGGTGAACTACAGACAGACAGAGAGACAGGTGGTCAACTACAGACAGACAGGTGGTGAACTACAGAGAGACAGACAGGTGGTCAACTACAGACAGACAGAGAGACAGGTGGTCAACTACAGACAGACAGGTGGTGAACTACAGAGAGACAGACAGGTGGTCAACTACAGAGAGACAGAGAGAGAGACAGGTGGTCAACTACAGAGAGACAGAGAGACAGGTGGTGAACTACAGACAGACAGAGAGACAGGTGGTTAACTACAGACAGACAGAGAGACAGACAGGTGGTGATCTACAGACAGACAGACAGACAGGAAGATGGTCAACAGAAGGACAGACAGGTGGTCAACCGACAGACAGACAGACAGACAGGTGGTCAACTACAGACAGACAGGTGGTGAACTACAAGACAGACAGGTGGTGAACTACAGACAGACAGACAGGTGGTGAACTACAGACAGACAGAGAGACAGACAGGTGGTCAACTACAGACAGACAGAGAGAGAGACAGGTGGTGAACTACAGGACAGACAGGTGGTCAACTACAGACAGACAGAGAGAGAGACAGGTGGTGAACTACAGGACAGACAGGTGGTCAACTACAGACAGACAGGTGGTGATCTACAGACAGACAGGTGGTTAACTACAGACAGACAGACAGGTGGTGAACTACAGGACAGACAGACAGACGGCTGGTGAACTGAAGGACAGACCCTGGACGGGCCCAGCTGGACTCACCCGGTCCACTCCGCTCCAGGACACTGAACACTGGGTCGCTGGGTGCAGTTCTGTTGATGTCCTCCAGGATCTGGTCCACAGTGGGGGGGTCCGGACGGCTGGGCAGAACCACCCTCTTCTTGTTTTTGTTCATCATGGGGACCCTCGGACACAGAACTGAAACCACAGGAAACAGAACCTGTGACACCAAATACCCAGAATGCAACGGGAAGCTCCAGACTTCTGTGTTTTATCTTTAAAATTAACTTTCAATGATTTGTCCTGAACGAGTATTTCAGTCTGAACAAGTGTTTGAGGAAATATAAAGAAAACGACTCTTCAACGCGGAAGAAAACAAATCCACCAGAACTGATCAGAACAGGTTTATACCAGATGGACATGTTGCTAGGTGCTGGAGGCTAACTGAGCTAACTGAGCTAACGGAGCTAGCTGCTGTGTGTGAACCGGGCTTCCTGCTCTGCAGCGTCAGAGCCCCGGGTCCCGAGCCCCGGGTCCGGTAGGCCCGGTGGGTCCGGTCTCACCGTGTCGTGTCCCTGCGGAGCTCCGCTGTCTCTCGGTGGCTCCGGTGGGTCCGGTTGGTCCGCTGTCTCTCGGTGGGTCCGGTGGTTCCGGTGGGTCCGGTGGTTCCGGTCCCTGCGGAGCTGCGGTGGCTCCGGTGGGAGTTCCGTGGATCTGCGGGGATCTGAACCGGATTCACGGAAACAAAAACTACAAACGTGTCGATAACAAACCGCAGCTGAGCTTAGACCCGCCCCCTACCTGGCCTTTGATTGGCCAGTGCTCCCCACCCGGATGACGTGTGCAGCGGCGCCCTCCGATGACGGCATCACTCCTCGACAGGATAAGCAGCTAGCTGACGGACGAACCGGAGCAGCCACCGTCACCTGTCCGCCACCGGGATCACCTCCACGGGAAAGATCTTTGGTAAGAGAACCGTGTCACCGCCACGGACCGGGGGCGTCACAGGTTCGAGTCCCCGGCTCCACCTTCACACTGAACGGGATGCTAGCTAGCTAGCTGCTAGCATCGTGCCGCTGGGGCTTGGAGCACGTCACGCCAATGTCCGGTCGGAACTTTGAACACACAACAGAGATCTGAGTCTGATGAGAACCTGCGTGCGTCAGGAGTGACGTGCGTGTGTGTAGTGCGCGTGCACGAGCCGCTGTGTGATTCGGCTCCGGTGTCAGACCGGAACCGGAACCTGAACACAGCTGTTCTGACAGCAGAGGTTCGAGTCCCGGTGTGTGGAGATGAGCTAACACCCGATGAGTCACATGAGCCCGAGGCAGGGTCTCTCCCTGTCCCCATGTCCCGGTCCCTGTCCCGGTCCCTGTCCCTGTCCCGGCCCCGGTCCCTGTCCCGGTCCTGGTCCCGGTCCCGGTCCCTGCTGGTCCGAGCCAGAGACAAACATCTGAGCCTTTTAAACTTTCTCAAACAGACACATGAAGAGATGTTGACATGCTAGCATGCTAAGCTAAAACAAACCGAAGTCGATGAATAGAAAGTGAGCGTAGTGTGACGTCACTTCCTCGACCTGCTTGTTATCATCAGGTCGTTTCATTGGGATTCGTGTGTAAGCTGTTAGCTGTTAGCTGATAGCTGTTAGCATCTCTCCAGGCTAATGCTACATGTAGCTTGAACTGAGGAGAACGTCAGTGAGCTTCTGAACCAGCTGAACATCTCCAGAGCTCAAGACTCCACCAGTCCAGCTTCACTAAACCAGTCCAGCTTCACCAAACCAGTCCAGCTTCACCAGTCCAGCTTCACCAAACCAGTCCAGCTTCACCAAACCAGTCCAGCTTCACCAGTCCAGCTTCACTAAACCAGTCCAGCTTCACCAAACCAGTCCAGCTTCACCAGTCCAGCTTCACCAAACCAGTCCAGCTTCACCAATCCAGTCCAGCTTCACCAGTCCAGCTTCACCAAACCAGTCCAGCTTCACCAAACCAGTCCAGCTTCACCAGTCCAGCTTCACCAAACCAGTCCAGCTTCACCAGTCCAGCTTCACCAAACCAGTCCAGCTTCACCAGTCCAGCTTCAGCAAACCAGTCCAGCTTCACTAAACCAGTCCAGCTTCACTAAACCAGTCCAGCTTCACTAAACCAGTCCAGCTTCACCAGTCCAGCTTCACCAAACCAGTCCAGCTTCACCAGTCCAGCTTCAGCAAACCAGTCCAGCTTCACTAAACCAGTCCAGCTTCACTAAACCAGTCCAGCTTCACCAGTCCAGCTTCACCAAACCAGTCCAGCTTCACCAGTCCAGCTTCAGCAAACCAGTCCAGCTTCACTAAACCAGTCCAGCTTCACCAAACCAGTCCAGCTTCACCAGTCCAGCTTCACCAAACCAGTCCTTCGTGTCCTCGAGGTCCAGGAAGTGGACTGGCTCCCACATGATTATCATACGTTGGTGTTTAATTGGGGGGGGGGGGGGGGACACAGGTTCAGGTCCAGTTATTGTTTTTCTCTCTTTCTTTAAAATGCTGTGATTCAGGATCATGATGAAAAGACAACACATGAGGGACCAGATGTTTATGAGAGTGTGTAGCTTGGTGCATCCTGGTTGAATTGGAGGTTGTGTTGCTGGAGGCCTGAGCTCCACTGTGTGTTGTTGTTGTTGTGTATCTGTGTTTAATCCTTGAACATGATTATTCACACTGTGTGTGTGTGTGTGTAGATTTACTTGATTCTGACTGGGACATGACATCATGACATCACCATGCTCAGTAACAGCCACTCCCTCTTCCTGATATCTGCAGGGTCTCCCCCCCCCCCTCAGTGAAGACAGAGAGGTCCGAGCCTCCGTCACCATGACGACCGACAACAAGCGCCTCGCCTTCTCCATCATCCAGTTCCTCCACGACCAGCTGCGCTCCGGGGACCTGACGTCCAGCGCCCAGGAGAGTCTGGAGGGTGAGTCCTCACTTCACTCTGTCGCTTCACGTCCAGCTCGTGTGTTTCTTCCTGTTCACACCCTCCCGTCGCTCTCCAGTTGCTGTCCAGTGTCTGGAGACGGCGTTCGACGTGTCCACCGATGATCAGAGCCTCGCCGTCCCGCTGACGTTACCGGAGATCTTCGCCTCCGCCACAGCCAAGGTAGAGAAACGTCTTGTGATCAGGGTGAAGAGATGGAGAGTCATGCTTCCAGCTTCTGAGTGCTTCTTTCTGTTTGTGTGTTTGTGTGTTTGTGGCAGTTTCCAGCTCAGTCGCAGGTCAACAACAACTCCACCTCAAACTCCATCAGTGAGGACCAGAGAGACGAGGCTGAGAGACTGAAGACGGACGGTGAGACGAGGACGAGGCGTCTGCGACCACCGAGCACATCACAGCTGCAGATTCTTCTCTGGCTTTTATTTAGTTTTCCAGTAATAAGTCGACGTTTTTTGTCTCCGGATTCAGGTAACGACCAAATGAAGGTCGACAACTTTGCAGCTGCTGTGGAGTTTTACTCGAAGGCCATCGCCATCAACCATCAGAACGCCGTCTACTTCTGCAACAGGTCGGCACGGGACACGTCTCTGTCTGCAGAGCTTCCCTTCATGTTTTTAACTCTAACTATACTATGAAATCTGAACATATGAAGATGCTCTGGATTATAAAACTAAAACTCTGATCTTGGTGTGATGGTGTGATGTCCCCGTGCAGAGCGGCAGCGTACAGTAAACTGGGGAACTACGCTGGAGCCGTGCAGGACTGTGAGCAGGCCATCGGCATCGACCCCAGCTACAGCAAAGCCTACGGGCGGATGGGGTGAGAGGACTCGGCTGATCCCAGACCTGGTGTCGGTCCCGGGTCTTCACATGTGTCCTGACGTGTTGTCGTGTCGTTTCAGTTTGGCTCTGGCGAGTCTCAACAAACACACAGAAGCAGCGACTTTCTATAAAAAAGCTCTGGAGCTCGACCCCGACAACGACACGTACAAAACCAACCTGAAGATCGCAGAGGAGAAGATGGATACGTCCAGTCCGGTAAGAGGAGGCCAGGCTGAGGGTTTGTGAGCAACAGGTTCTGACAGATGTTGTATTCATGTGTGTGTGTCCTCTCTCAGACGGCAGGGATGGGCGGAGTCGACCTGGCTGGGCTGCTCAGTAACCCCGGCTTCATGAACATGGTGAGAACACTCTGCTTCTGTAGAAGCTTCGATGTTCACAGGGACGTCCGGCCTGTGGGTTCAGGGTTCAGGGTTCATCTGAACCGGAACAAAGTTTCCTGCTGAATATTGGAGATGAACTCTGGTTGTTAATAACTTCAGAGAGTTTCTAACTGATCTCAGTTCAGCTTCACTCTTCAGCTGCAGCTGCTTGAGACAGGTTGTGACTCTCAGTCAGTTCTTCTCTCAGCAGATGGACTCTCTCTTGTTCACACTCACACTTCAGACTCACTCTCATCAAACTGATCATTTAAAGTGTTCTTTGGTTATTTATTTATGTTAAATCTGTAGGAATCAGCTCAACCTCTACACACGTGTGTTGACCATGTTGACGACACCAGTTGTTGTTCTGTGATGACTCAGCTGCAGTGGAGTTGATGTCGTTGTTTGCACATTATTGACTGAGTGTGTCTGTGTGTGTCTCTGTGTGTGTGTCTGTGTGTGTCTGCAGGCGTCGTCTCTGATGAACAACCCTCAGGTTCAGCAAATGTAAGTTTGTTTTCTCCTCTAGTTGTTGATTTTAAAATTTTACATTACAATACATTTAGCTGACGCCTTATCCAAAGCGACTCACAGTATGTGCATCAGGGAACGAACCCAGTGCAGCTTGACTTAGACATCACCTCCTTCACTGAGGTGTGAAGACCAGTGTCTTTAGTCTGGAGGAAGATGTGTAGACAGTCATGTTGTTGAGTGGCAGCTGTCCATCGCACCGAGGGAGCAGCTGATTGGTCGATGCGGAGTCAATCAATCAATCAATCAAATTCTATTAGTAGATCCAATAATCACAGGTCCCAGTTTGTCTCATGGTCTTTAACAAGGTGAGACGTCCTCTGGTCTTCAACAAGAGTCAAACTACTGAGACCTGTAGCAGGTGAGGAAGGTAGAAACCTCAGAGACACATGTGAGGACCCGTCTCCAGGAGACACATGTGAGGACCCGTCTCCAGGACGGACACGAGTCCAACAGATGTCCCGTGGAACAGAGGACATCAGAGAGATCAGAGTCTTTACAGCTTTGATTAGAATAAACAGTTTGTAGCCGAACTGAAGGTCAATGAACTGATGGATTATTGTCAGTAATGGTCGAGTCTCTGAGGAGACGTTTTATATGTCAAGCAGTCTGGTTGTGATCATAGTCTCTGGTCAGCAGCCGGCCAGATCACGATCCAGCATCAGGATGGGATCCAGTGTAGTCCAGTCATTGTCCACTGCCACCATCAGGATCCATCATCAGCTGCCACCTCGGTCCTGGTCCACCACCGTTATCAGATCCCAGCACGATAATGGGTCCAGCATTAGACTGGATCCGGTCCAGCATTAGACTGGACCCGATCCGGTCCAGCATTAGACTGGACCCGATCCGTTCACAGCACGGTACCAAGCTCTAGTGTTTTGAAGTGGATGCAGCCACTGGGAACCAGTGAAGGGAGCGGAGTGGAGTTCTTCCTCTCGTGTTTCTCAAAGTTAACGTCCCGTCTGCTTGCTCTCGTCCAGGATGTCGGGGATGATGTCTGGAGCGTACGGCGGGATGGGGGGAGGCGGAGCAGGAGGCGGAGCAGGAGGCGGGGCAGGAGTTGGTCCAGGAGTTGGAGTTGGAGCAGGAGTTAGTCCAGGAGTTGGAGCAGGAGTTGACGCAGGAGTCGGAGCAGGAGTCGGAGCAGGAGTCGGAGCAGGAGGCGTAGCAGGAGCTGCAGTCCCTGGAGCAGCTGGATCTGGAGATCTATCAGGACTGATCCAGGCGTACGTACCTGACTCAGATGTTTCCCAGCATGCTCTCTGTCAGCTGGACATGTTGGGCTGATGTTGTTGTTGTTCTGGTTGCAGAGGTCAGCAGTTCGCTCAGCAGATGCAGCAGCAGAACCCCGAACTCATCGAGCAGCTGAGGAGTCAAATCCGTAACCGAACGCCCAGCACAGGAGCCGAGGAGCAGCCGTGACATCACACACGGTAAACCAATCAAATCTCTTTCAAAGATCCTGTGGAAATAGATTTCCTGAAAACTGTTCCACTAGAGAAGACCTTGAACGTGAAACCATCTTCAACAGATGGACACCAGTGCTGATCTTACTTCCTGTCTCTGTTCCAGGTCGTGAGATTCTGGAGGAGACGAGCAGAACCTTTTTTTTTTCTTTCTGATCTGGATCAATAACGCTTGAAGGACTTGAAAGAGTTTTGTTTTTTCGTCAGTGAATAATATCTGCATGAGAGGTGTGGGGGGGAAGGGGGGGGGCTCATTCAGGAGCCACGTCACCAAAAACAACGGCCACTTCCTGTGGCGCTGAGTTTTTTATGAAGAACTATGTGACTCAACACTCTGACATCAAACATTCAAATCTAATAAACTAAGCTCTGACAACAACAATGTCCCAGATGTGAAACAGCTGCAGAGTAGGTGTGTGTGTGTGTGTGTGTGTGTGTGTGTGCGCGTGTGTGTGTGTGTGTGCGTGTGTGTGCGTGCGTGTGTGTGTGCGTGTGTGTGTGCGTGCATGTGTGTGTCACAGAGCTATTTAAACGGAGTTTGGAAATTAAAAAGAGCATCTCAACATTTTACATCTTCTGTCTGGTGAGTTTTCTCTCCTGTCAAACAAATAATACAAACTCTACACACACACTGTTATGAATAACAAAGAATATAGATAATAACACGAAGGTATAATAGTAAGTGAAGTGAAAACTAAATAATAAAACATTAAGAACGTGGGACAAGATGGTGAACGTCTCTTTTGGATTTGAAGGTCTTCTGCTCATTGAAGGTACCAGCAGATGTTAGCAGATGTTCACAGCCATCAGCAGATGATGGGGACATAACATCAGTTGTGATTTGTAGTGTCTTGGTTGTAATCAACGATACAAGCTGAACCTGAGGGTAGAGGTAAATCTGACTGGATACCGGCTTGTATGAAAGTACTATGAGAGTACTATGAGACTACTATGAGAGTACTATGAGAGTACTATGAGCACCATGTTACCTGCTCAGAAGATCAGACATCATTACCTCTGTCTTTTTAAACTGAACACTGTCCCAGTTTAGAACATAGGACAAGATGGAGAATATCCCTGTTCAATTAATACCAACAACCAGTAGATGTTATCAGATGTTAGTGACCACCAGTAGATGTTAGTGACCACCAGTAGATGTTATCAGATGTTAGTGGCCACCAGTAGATGTTATCAGATGTTAGTGACCACCAGTAGATGTTATCAGATGTTAGTGACCACCAGTAGATGGTATCAGATGTTAGTGACCACCAGTAGATGTTATCAGATGTTAGTAACCACCAGTAGATGTTATCAGATGTTAGTGACCACCAGTAGATGTTATCAGATGTTAGTGACCACCAGTAGATGTTATCAGATGTTAGTGACCACCAGTAGATGGTATCAGATGTTAGTGACCACCAGTAGATGTTATCAGATGTTAGTGACCACCAGTAGATGTTATCAGATGTTAGTGACCACCAGTAGATGTTATCAGATGTTAGTGACCACCAGTAGATGTTATCAGATGTCCATGACCACTAGTAGATGTTATCAGATGTTAGTGACCACTAGTAGATGTTATCAGATGTTAGTGACCACCAGTAGATGTTATCAGATGTTAGTGACCACCAGTACATGTTCTCAGATGTTAGGGACCACCAGTAGATGTTATCAGATGTCCATGACCACCAGTAGATGTTATCAGATGTTAGTGACCACCAGTAGATGTTATCAGATGTTAGTGACCACCAGTAGATGTTATCAGATGTTAGTGACCACCAGTAGAGTTTATCAGATGTTAGTGACCACCAGTAGATGTTATCTGATGTTAGTGACCACCAGTAGATGTTATCAGATGTTAGTGACCACCAGTAGATGTTATCAGATGTTAGGGACCACCAGTAGATGTTATCAGGTGTTAGTGACCAGCAGTAGATGTTATCAGATGTTAGTGACCACCAGTAGATGTTATCAGATGTTAGTGACCACCAGTAGATGTTATCAGATGTTAGTGACCACCAGTAGATGTTATCAGATGTTAGTGACCACCAGTAGATGTTATCAGATGTTAGTGACCACCAGTAGATGTTATCAGATGTTAGTAACCACCAGTAGATGTTATCAGATGTTAGTGACCACCAGTAGATGTTATCAGATGTTAGTAACCACCAGTAGATGTTATCAGATGTTAGTGACCACCAGTAGATGTTATCAGATGTTAGTGACCACCAGTAGATGTTATCAGATGTTAGTGACCACCAGTAGATGTTATCAGATGTTAGTGACCACCAGTAGGTGTTATCAGATGTTAGTGACCACCAGTAGATGTTATCAGATGTTAGTGACCACCAGTAGATGTTATCAGATGTTAGTGACCACCAGTAGATGTTATCAGATGTTAGTGACCACCAGTAGATGTTATCAGATGTTAGTGACCACCAGTAGATGTTATCAGGTGTTAGTGACCACCAGTAGATGTTATCAGGTGTTAGTGACCAGCAGTAGATGTTATCAGATGTTAGTGACCACCAGTAGATGTTATCAGATGTTAGTGACCACCAGTAGATGTTATCAGATGTTAGTGACCACCAGTAGATGTTATCAGGTGTTAGTGACCACCAGTAGATGTTATCAGGTGTTAGTGACCAGCAGTAGATGTTATCAGATGTTAGTGACCACCAGTAGATGTTATCAGATGTGAGTGACCACCAGTAGATGTTATCAGATGTTAGTGACCACCAGTAGATGTTATCAGATGTTAGTGACCACCAGTAGATGTTATCAGATGTTAGTGACCACCAGTAGGTGTTATCAGATGTTAGTGACCACCAGTAGATGTTATCAGATGTTAGTGACCACCAGTAGATGTTATCAGATGTTAGTGACCACCAGTAGATGTTATCAGATGTTAGTGACCACCAGTAGATGTTATCAGGTGTTACTGACCAGCAGTAGATGTTATCAGATGTTAGTGACCACCAGTAGATGTTATCAGATGTTAGTGACCACCAGTAGATGTTATCAGGTGTTAGTGACCACCAGTAGATGTTATCAGATGTTAGTGACCACCAGTAGATGTTATCAGGTGTTAGTGACCAGCAGTAGATGTTATCAGATGTTAGTGACCACCAGTAGATGTTATCAGATGTTAGTGACCACCAGTAGATGTTATCAGATGTTAGTGACCACCAGTAGATGTTATCAGATGTTAGTAACCACCAGTAGATGTTATCAGATGTTAGTGACCACCAGTAGATGTTAGTGACCACCAGTAGATGTTATCAGATGTTAGTGACCACCAGTAGGTGTTATCAGATGTTAGTGACCACCAGTAGATGTTATCAGATGTTAGTGACCACCAGTAGGTGTTATAAGATGTTAGTGACCACCAGTAGATGTTATCAGATGTTAGTGACCACCAGTAGATGTTATCAGATGTCAGTGACCACCAGTAGATGTTATCAGATGTTAGTGACCACCAGTAGATGTTATCAGATGTGAGTGACCACCAGTAGATGTTATCAGATGTTAGTGACCACCAGTAGATGTTATCAGATGTGAGTGACCACCAGTAGATGTTATCAGATGTTAGTGACCACCAGTAGATGTTATCAGATGTTAGTGACCACCAGTAGATGTTATCAGATGTTAGTGACCACCAGTAGATGTTATCAGATGTTAGTGACCACCAGTAGATGGTATCAGATGTTAGTGACCATCAGTAGATGTTATCAGATGTTAGTGACCACCAGTAGATGTTATCAGATGTTAGTGACCACCAGTAGATGTTATCAGATGTTAGTGACCACCAGTAGATGGTATCAGATGTTAGTGACCACCAGTAGATGTTAGGGACCTGAGCATCAGGTCTCAGGGTGCTAGTGACAACATGTGATGGACCTGGGAGCCACTGGCCCACTCCTGGTCAGTGGAGGAGAACCTCTCTGTCCCTGTTCCCCTCACGGACAGAAGATCCTCTTTGGACGTCAAGGCACCTGAAGCAGCTTCTCTGTTTCTAGTGTTGCTTTACATTTTTACACATAAATACTCAAACCGTTTAAAACAGAGCAGACATTTAAAATCCCTGAAGTCTTTCCTGCTGCAGCTTCTTTTCTTTGCATCATCTCTAAGTTTGAATCTGTTTCTGAGGTTTGGTTTTTGAATCTTCATGGTTCCTTGTTGGTCTGTGGTCGTTCCTGTTCAAACCCTCGGTGACTCAGTGAATCCAGGTTCCACAGGAACAGGTGAGTCACCAGGGCTCCACCCACCTGATGGAATGTTTACCTTCTGAAGAAGTACACACTTTATCTTTTCAAAATATTGAGCCAAACTGAAAAACCTGTTTTAATGAACCACATGTTTATTATTTATTAATAACTTTTATTAATAACTTTTAATCTGTAGCTCCTACAAGCAGGGACTACAAAAGTCAAAAAAACGTTCATGTCAAAAATAAATCTAATCAAAGACATAAAAACATTAAAGAAGCATCACTTCCTGGTATCCATCGCTGCTTACGTCATCAGAAAGCAGGTCAGAGGTCGTGACGGAGGCGGAAGTGTCTAGGTGCAGCAGCGGAGCAGAGGCCCAGCGGACGGTGGCCCGGCAGGTAAACAGTCCACGTTCGATTCCTGTCGTCGTGTCGGTCCCAGGTCTTAGTTCAGTGTCTGTCACACAGATGTGCGCAGATGTTCTGCTGTGGCGGAACACTTCCGGTGTTAGCAGGGAAGCTAACGAGCGTTAGCGGTCAGGTTCTCCTCAGGCATCCTGGACGGACCGGAAGTGAGATCAATGATATCAGTGATGAGGAGAAACGATCTAAACCGAAGTGATGAAGATGAACATAGACATATATAGTGTTTATATCTATGGAGATGAAGCTGGTGAACAATGAAAGAAACAGTGAAGACACGTGATGCGTAGAGAGGAGAGCTGTCACCATAGCGACTGGTTCTGACGCGTTAACCTTTTATTTTGAAAGTCCTGACAGGAACTGGATTTAATGCTCAGATGTGAACTTTACGTTGTAAACAGAACCGGTTTATAAAGTAAATAGTAAAGATCCGATTGTAGCTAGACACGTTTTCATTGATGAGAACTGTTAGTTAGTCAGTTAGTTAGCTGGTTAGTTAGTCAGTTAGCTAGTTAATTAGTTAGTTAACAGGTTAATAGTTAGCTAGTAAGTAAGTTAGTTAGCTGGTTAATAGTTAGCTAGTAAGTTAGCTAGCTAGCTGGTTAGTTAGATAGTAAGTAAGTTAGTTAGCTGGTTAGTTAGTTAGTTGGCTAGTAAGTTAGCTGGTTAGTTAGCTAGTAAGTAAGTTAGTTAGTTGGTCAGTTAGCTGGTTAGTTAGTTAATTAGCCAGTTAGTTAGCTAGCTAGCTGGTTAGTTAGCTAGTAAGTAAGTTAGTTGGCTGGTTAGTTGGCTAGTAAGTTAGCTGGTTAGTTCGTCAGTTAGTAAGTTAGCTGGTTAGTTTACTCAGCTACTGCCCTTAGGGACAGTTTCATGCCACTTCTTCTTCCACCACACTTCAGAATAAAGTCTTTACTACTTTTAATCTGAAATATATTTATGTGACATTTTTATGCCTCAGTTCTCAGCTGCTGTCTAACTAACTAACTAACTAACTAACTAACTAACTAACTAACTGATACAGATACAGCTGTGGGGATGTGGTTGCGTTCAGAAAGTCCAAATAATCTAATTTCCTAACCACTGAACCCGGAGGAGATGCTGTAAGGAGTTAGGAAAGGAGTTAGGAAAGGAGTTAGGAAAGGAGAAAGGAAAGGAGTTAGGAAAGGAGTTAGGAAAGGAGAACCAGGGTGTGGAGAAAATCCAACAATGACTTTATACTAGAAGATACTCACAGACGTAACAGTTCTGTGCTCTGACAGTAATATCTCTCTCTCTCTCTCCCTCTCTCTCTCTCTCTCTTTGTATCTTTATCTGTCTCTCTCTCTCCCTCTCCCTCTCTCTCTCTTTGTATCTTTATCTGTCTCTCCCTCTCCCTCTCTCTCTCTCTCTCTCTCTCTGTCTCTCTCTCTCTCTCTCTCTCTCTCTCTCTCTCTGTCTCTCTCTCCCTCTCTCTCTCTTTGTATCTTTATCTGTCTCTCTCTCTCTCCCTCTCCCTCTCTCTCTGTCTCTCTCTCTCCCTCTCTCTCCCTCTCTCTCTGGTGGATGTAATGATGGCGTCCACTCCTCAGCTCCTGCTAAGCGTGAGGATGCAGATCCTGGTGAAGAAGCTGCTCGGCCTGCTGGGATTGTTCGGCCTCATGCTGGCCGGCATCCTGGTCCC
The DNA here is from genome assembly GCF_963576545.1 of Limanda limanda. Taxonomy (NCBI): domain Eukaryota; kingdom Metazoa; phylum Chordata; class Actinopteri; order Pleuronectiformes; family Pleuronectidae; genus Limanda; species Limanda limanda. The sequence goes on from NC_083644.1 coordinate 425,701, forward strand.
AGTGCGCCTCCTGCTGGTCGACCAGGACAAGGCGCAGCGCTACAGGAGAGCTCTGTCTCTCTGCAACTCGTTCGGAGGGGGCGTGTTCCTCGCCACGTGCTTCAACGCTCTGCTGCCGACCGTCAGAGACAAGGTGACTGTGAAGACATGAGACAGTGTCCACTGGTAGAAGACATGAGACAGTGTCCTCTGTGAGAAGACATGAGACAGTGTCCTCTGTTAGAAGACATGAGACAGTGTCCGCTGTTAGAAGACATGAGACAGTGTCCTCTGTTAGAAGACATGAGACAGTGTCCTCTGTTAGAAGACATGACACAGTGTCCTCTGTTAGAAGACATGAGACAGTGTCCGCTGTTAGAGACAGTGTCCTCTGTAAGAAGTCATGAGACAGTGTCCTCTGTGAAAAGACATGAGACAGTGTCCTCTGTGAGAAGACATGAGACAGTGTCCTCTGTTAGAGACAGTGTCCTCTGGTAGAAGACATGAGACAGAGTCCGCTGTTAGAAGACATGAGACAGTGTCCTCTGTTAGAAGACATGAGACAGTGTCCACTGTTAGAAGACATGAGACAGTGTCCTCTGCTAGAAGACATGAGACAGTGTCCTCTGTTAGAAGACATGAGACAGTGTCCTCTGTTAGAGACATGAGACAGTGTCCTCTGTTAGAAGACATGAGACAGTGTCCTCTGTAAGAAGACTTGAGACAGTGTCCTCTGTTAGAAGACATGAGACAGTGTCCTCTGTTAGAGACATGAGACAGTGTCCTCTGTTAGAGACATGAGACAGTGTCCTCTGTTAGAAGACATGAGACAGTGTCCTCTGCTAGAAGACATGAGACAGTGTCCTCTGGTAGAAGACATGAGACAGTGTCCTCTGTTAGAGACAGTGTCCTCTGTGAGAAGACATGAGACAGTGTCCTCTGTTAGAGACAATGTCCTCTGTAAGAAGACATGAGACAGTGTCCTTTGTGAGAAGACATGAGACAGTGTCCTCTGTTAGAAGACATGAGACAGTGTCCACTGTTAGAAGACATGAGACAGTGTCCTCTGGTAGAAGACATGAGACAGTGTCCTCTGTAAGAAGACATGAGACAGTGTCCTCTGTGAGAAGACATGAGACAGTGTCCTCTGTTAGAAGACATGAGACAGTGTCCGCTGTTAGAAGACATGAGACAGTGTCCTCTGTTAGAAGACATGAGACAGTGTCCTCTGTTAGAAGACATGACACAGTGTCCTCTGTTAGAAGACATGAGACAGTGTCCGCTGTTAGAGACAGTGTCCTCTGTAAGAAGTCATGAGACAGTGTCCTCTGTGAAAAGACATGAGACAGTGTCCTCTGTGAGAAGACATGAGACAGTGTCCTCTGTTAGAGACAGTGTCCTCTGGTAGAAGACATGAGACAGAGTCCGCTGTTAGAAGACATGAGACAGTGTCCTCTGTTAGAAGACATGAGACAGTGTCCACTGTTAGAAGACATGAGACAGTGTCCTCTGCTAGAAGACATGAGACAGTGTCCTCTGTTAGAAGACATGAGACAGTGTCCTCTGTTAGAGACATGAGACAGTGTCCTCTGTTAGAAGACATGAGACAGTGTCCTCTGTAAGAAGACTTGAGACAGTGTCCTCTGTTAGAAGACATGAGACAGTGTCCTCTGTTAGAGACATGAGACAGTGTCCTCTGTTAGAGACATGAGACAGTGTCCTCTGTTAGAAGACATGAGACAGTGTCCTCTGCTAGAAGACATGAGACAGTGTCCTCTGGTAGAAGACATGAGACAGTGTCCTCTGTTAGAGACAGTGTCCTCTGTGAGAAGACATGAGACAGTGTCCTCTGTTAGAGACAATGTCCTCTGTAAGAAGACATGAGACAGTGTCCTTTGTGAGAAGACATGAGACAGTGTCCTCTGTTAGAAGACATGAGACAGTGTCCACTGTTAGAAGACATGAGACAGTGTCCTCTGGTAGAAGACATGAGACAGTGTCCTCTGTAAGAAGACATGAGACAGTGTCCTCTGTGAGAAGACATGAGACAGTGTCCTCTGTGAGAAGACATGAGACAGTGTCCTCTGTTAGAAGACATGAGACAGTGTCCTCTGTTAGAAGACATGAGACAGTGTCCACTGTTAGAAGACATGAGACAGTGTCCTCTGTTAGAAGACATGAGACAGTGTCCCCTGTTAGAAGACATGAGACAGTGTCCACTGTTAGAGACAGTGTCCTCTGTAAGAAGACATGAGACAGTGTCCTCTGTTAGAAGACATGAGACAGTGTCCTCTGTTAGAAGACATGAGACAGTGTCCTCTGTGGTTCTGAAACCTGAGCTCTATTAAGTGGACCTTAGTTCTGCCTGACTCTCAGTGTCCAGGAGGGGGCGCCATGCTGCAGCCGGATCATAATGAGCGTCCTCATGGAGACCAGCTGATTGGTCCATGAGAGTGTCTGTCCCTCTGACCCCCCCCCTGTCTCCGTCCCCTCAGGTGGGAGATGTCTTCCAGCAGCTGCAGATCAGCAGTCGTTACCCTGTGGCGGAGACGATGATGATGATGGGCTTCTTCCTCACGGTCTTCGTGGAACAGGCCGTCCTCACCTTCAAGAAGGACAAACCGTCCTTCATCGACCTGAAGACCTTCAACGCCGGCGGCTCGGAGGCCGGCAGCGACTCGGAGTACGACACGCCCTTCCTGTCCTCGGAGGGGGGCTCGCCGGACGCCCACCGCTCTCATGGTCACCGCCACGGACACTTCGCCCCGGGGGAGCTGGCGGGGGCGCGGCCTCTGCGGCTGGTGAGCCTGGTCCTGGCTCTGTCGGCCCACTCGGTGTTCGAGGGCCTGGCGCTCGGCCTGCAGGACGACGGCGCCAAGCTGGACAGCCTCTTCCTGGGCGTGGCCGTGCACGAGACGCTGGCCGCCGTCGCCCTGGGCGTCAGCATGGCCAAGGCGTCGCAGGGCGTGAAGGACGCCGCCAAGCTGGGGGTCGCCGTCAGCCTGATGATCCCGCTGGGCATGCTGGTGGGGATGGGCATCGAGTCGGCTCAGACGCTGGCGGGCAGCGTGGCGTCCGTGGTGCTGCAGGGACTCGCCGCCGGCACCTTCCTGTTCGTCACCTTCTTGGAGATCCTGTCCCGAGAGCTGGAGGACAAACGGGACCGGCTCCTCAAGGTGCTCTTCCTCATCCTCGGGTACGCTGCGCTCGCCGCTCTCGTCTTCATCACGTGGTGACGGACAGGAAGTCATCACGTGGTGACGGACAGGAAGTCAGAGACTCAGACCACGATACCAAAGGAAACTCTGTAGTTCAGACGCCTCCTGGTGGCAGGTTTGTGTAAATTCAAGAGAATCCGGTGTGAGAACAACAAGAGAGTTTGTGGAGATCAGAGCTGACGACGTGAACATGATCACATGACCTCTGCAGCAGAGGGACCAGGTCACTTCCTGTGTGTGTCTGCCCCCCCCCCACCCCCCCCAGGAGGAGGATCTGATGCTGAGATGTTCAGCTCTGGAGACGATTCTCTGGATCTGATCTGGAGCTCATGTGTGAAGATGTCTCTAGAGGAACTGTTCATTATTTTGAAATCCACAATCATTTGGTCACATGTTCACATCATCAACCATCGTGAGAATCTGCTTTTGAATCTGTCCGTTCACATTTCCATTCCAGTTGTTTTCTTTTTTCCTGGTTCTGTTGGTGAGTTATTCTGTAAGTCACTTCATTCAGAGGCTGTAAATATTATAAATATTATAAATGTAATCGAGTCCCAGAAGGATCAGTGGGCCGGCCCTCAGGGGATCATGTGATATTCTGATCTGTACCTGAGGTGGAGGTTTGATTTGAGACCCAGCAGGTTGTGGATTATTCAGGTGTACCTAATAAAGTGACCTTTGAGTTCATGTTCAGGCTGTTGTGACTGATTCATACTTTAATTTATTAAAACCTGCTGATAACAATCTTTAACACTAGGACCTGTTGGGATTCCTCCATGTAACTTATTATTGAAGTATTTATTCATCTTGTTCTGATTTATGACTGGAGAATTAAAGTGTCATTGTTACTAAACGTGTTTGTTTCACTTCCTGGGGGGGGGGGGGGGGGTCAGGAGCTGGTCCAATCAGATGACCAGAAGTCCAAGTCTGGATCTGGTCATCTGATTGGTCGAGTCAGCTTGCAGTCAGTAGTATATTTATTTATATTCAAAGGTCCAGATTGTGGCACCGTTAGAATATCTTTAATAAGCAGGTTCCATACATGTGGATATAATATAATATATATAATATAATATAATATAATACTGTAAACACATGTTTATGATTCTCTGCTCGTACAGAAGAGTTGAAACCTCAAGTAAAAATCATCTTTTAACTTAAAATAATTAATGTGACATTTATCATGATAATTATCAATATTATCATGATAATTCAATTAAATTTATTTGTATTTCATCAAATCATATGATCGGGTCCCGAGCTGAGACATCAGTCCACAGAGAAGCTCCAGTTTCCTTCAGGAGACTCTGAGGACACATGTCCATCAAGGCCTCAGGTCCCAACTGTCCATCACTCCGGATCAGTGCAGGACCCCCAGGACCCTTTGACCCAGGGCCCTTTGACCCAGGGCCCTTTGACCCAGGACCCTTTGACCCAGGTCCCCCAAAGTTCCTGAAAGGCTCCTGTGTAAAGGAAAACTTTAGACTGATCCCGACACCTCATCAACAGGAGTCAAAGAAAGACCAGGTCCAGCAGCAGAGACCAGGTCCAGCAGCTGCAGAGACCAGGACCAGCAGCAGCAGAGACCAGGTCCAGCAGCTGCAGAGACCAGGACCAGCAGCAGCAGAGACCAGGTCCAGCAGCAGCAGAGACCAGGTCCAGCAGCAGAGACCAGGTCCAGCAGCAGAGACCAGGTCCAGCTGCAGAGACCGGATCCAGCAGCAGAGACCAGGTCCAGCAGCAGAGACCAGGACCAGCAGCAGAGACCAGGTCCAGCAGCAGAGACCAGGTCCAGCTGCAGAGACCAGGTCCAGCAGCAGCAGAGACCAGATCCAGCAGCAGAGACCAGGACCAGCAGCAGAGACCAGGACCAGCAGCAGCAGAGACCAGGTCCAGCAGCAGAGACCAGGTCCAGCAGCAGAGACCAGATCCAGCAGCAGAGACCAGGTCCAGCAGCAGAGACCAGGTCCAGCAGCAGAGACCAGATCCAGCAGCAGGGACCAGGACCAGCAGCAGCAGAGACCAGGTCCAGCAGCAGAGACCAGGTCCAGCTGCAGAGACCAGGTCCAGCAGCAGAGACCAGGTCCAGCAGCAGCAGAGACCGGATCCAGCAGCAGAGACCAGGTCCAGCAGCAGAGACCAGGTCCAGCAGCAGCAGAGACCAGGTCCAGCAGCAGCAGAGACCAGGTCCAGCTGCAGAGACCAGGTCCAGCTGCAGAGACCAGGTCCAGCAGCAGCAGAGACCAGGTCCAGCACCAGAGACCAGGTCCAGCAGCAGAGACCAGGTCCAGCAACAGAGACCAGGTCCAGCAGCACAGACCAGGACCAGCAGCAGTGCCCAGGACCAGCAGCAGAGACCAGGACCAGCGGCAGAGACCAGGTCCAGCAGCAGAGACCAGGTCCAGCAGCACAGACCAGGACCAGCAGCAGTGCCCAGGACCAGCGGCAGAGACCAGGACCAGCGGCAGAGACCAGGTCCAGCAGCAGAGACCAGGTCCAGCAGCACAGACCAGGTCCAGCAGCAGCAGAGACTGGATCCAGCAGCAGAGACCAGGTCCAGCTGCAGAGACCAGGTCCAGCAGCAGAGACCAGGTCCAGCAGCAGCAGAGACCAGGTCCAACAGCAGCAGAGACCAGGACCAGCAGCAGAGACCAGGACCAGCAGCAGCAGAGACCAGGTCCAGCAGCAGCAGAGACCAGGTCCAGCAGAACAGGCCAGGTCCAGCAGCAGAGACCAGGTCCAGCAGCAGCAGAGACCAGGTCCAGCAGCAGAGACCAGGTCCAGCAGCAGCAGAGACCAGGTCCAGCAGCAGAGACCAGGACCAGCAGCAGAGACCAGGACCAGCAGCAGAGACCAGGTCCAGCAGCAGCAGAGACCAGGTCCAGCAGCACAGACCAGGACCAGCAGCAGAGACCAGGTTCCAGCAGCAGCAGAGACCAGGTCCAGCAGCACAGACCAGGACTAGCAGCAGAGACCAGGTCCAGCAGAACAGACCAGGTCCAGCAGCAGAGACCAGGTGCAGCAGCAGCAGAGACCAGGTCCAGCAGCTGCAGAGACCAGGACCAGCAGCAGCAGAGACCAGGTCCAGCAGCAGCAGAGACCAGGTCCAGCAGCAGAGACCAGGTCCAGCAGCAGAGACCAGGTCCAGCTGCAGAGACCGGATCCAGCAGCAGAGACCAGGTCCAGCAGCAGAGACCAGGACCAGCAGCAGAGACCAGGTCCAGCAGCAGAGACCAGGTCCAGCTGCAGAGACCAGGTCCAGCAGCAGCAGAGACCAGATCCAGCAGCAGAGACCAGGACCAGCAGCAGAGACCAGGACCAGCAGCAGCAGAGACCAGGTCCAGCAGCAGAGACCAGGTCCAGCAGCAGAGACCAGATCCAGCAGCAGGGACCAGGACCAGCAGCAGCAGAGACCAGGTCCAGCAGCAGAGACCAGGTCCAGCTGCAGAGACCAGGTCCAGCAGCAGAGACCAGGTCCAGCAGCAGCAGAGACCGGATCCAGCAGCAGAGACCAGGTCCAGCAGCAGAGACCAGGTCCAGCAGCAGCAGAGACCAGGTCCAGCAGCAGCAGAGACCAGGTCCAGCTGCAGAGACCAGGTCCAGCTGCAGAGACCAGGTCCAGCAGCAGCAGAGACCAGGTCCAGCACCAGAGACCAGGTCCAGCAGCAGAGACCAGGTCCAGCAACAGAGACCAGGTCCAGCAGCACAGACCAGGACCAGCAGCAGTGCCCAGGACCAGCAGCAGAGACCAGGACCAGCGGCAGAGACCAGGTCCAGCAGCAGAGACCAGGTCCAGCAGCACAGACCAGGACCAGCAGCAGTGCCCAGGACCAGCAGCAGAGACCAGGACCAGCGGCAGAGACCAGGTCCAGCAGCAGAGACCAGGTCCAGCAGCACAGACCAGGTCCAGCAGCAGCAGAGACTGGATCCAGCAGCAGAGACCAGGTCCAGCTGCAGAGACCAGGTCCAGCAGCAGAGACCAGGTCCAGCAGCAGCAGAGACCAGGTCCAACAGCAGCAGAGACCAGGACCAGCAGCAGAGACCAGGACCAGCAGCAGCAGAGACCAGGTCCAGCAGCAGCAGAGACCAGGTCCAGCAGAACAGGCCAGGTCCAGCAGCAGCAGAGACCAGGTCCAGCAGCAGAGACCAGGTCCAGCAGCAGCAGAGACCAGGACCAGCAGCAGAGACCAGTTCCAGCAGCAGGGACCAGGTCCAGCAGCAGCAGAGACCAGGTCCAGCAGCAGAGACCAGGACCAGCAGCAGCAGAGACCAAGTCCAGCAGCAGAGACCTGGTCCAGCAGCAGCAGAGACCAGGTCCAGCAGCAGAGACCAGGACCAGCAGCAGAGACCAGGACCAGCAGCAGAGACCAGGTCCAGCAGCAGCAGAGACCAGGTCCAGCAGCACAGACCAGGACCAGCAGCAGAGACCAGGTTCCAGCAACAGCAGAGACCAGGTCCAGCAGCACAGACCAGGACTAGCAGCAGAGACCAGGTCCAGCAGAACAGACCAGGTCCAGCAGCAGAGACCAGGTGCAGCAGCAGCAGAGACCAGGTCCAGCAGCAGAGACCAGGTCCAGATGCAGAGACCAGGTCCAGCAGCAGAGACCAGGTCCAGCGGAACAGACCTGGTCCAGCAGCAGAGACCAGGTCCAGCAGCAGAGACCAGGTCCAGCAGCAGCAGATACCAGGTCCAGCAGCAGAGACCTGGTCCAGCAGCAGAGACCAGGTCCAGCAGCAGAGACCAGGTCCAGCAGCAGAGACCAGGTCCAGCAGCAGAGACCAGGACCAGCAGCAGAGACCAGGTCCAGCAGCAGCAGAGACCAGGTCCAGCAGCAGAGACCAGGACCAGATGCCACAACAAGGCGTGTGAGGTACTTTCCTCTAAGCCTCTTAGTCCCTGTAAGTCTGGAGCCGGCTGCAGGAGGCCTTCAGGCTCCGGGTGTCTCTGAGCGTGAGGACTTAATCCTCGGGGGGGGAAAGGCTAACTGGTCTTTGGCTCGCACAGGTCTGTCACCCGGCCAACTGCACACACCGGACCATGGAGGAGCTTCTGTTACCGAGTGGCGAGGAGGAGGCCGGCTCGGTCCACGGCTCGTGTGGGGCCGGGAGCACGGAGGGGAGGATGGGGGACCAGATGAAGACCTTCCTCCGGGCCACGGGGAAGTCGGACCTGCGGCAGAAGGTCCAGAGGTTCTGCCGGAGGAACGGGCTGCTCACGCTGTCGGTCATCGCGGTGCTGACGGGCTGCACGCTGGGCTTCATGCTGAGAGGAACCCAGCTCTCCACACAGGTCAGACCCCCCCCCCCACCTCAGCATCTACACTTTAAAAACTACATCCGGACTCAATACTTCAGTTGCCTTGGTTACATACAAAGTGTCCTCTTGATATTTGTCTCTGAATCTGCTGCATAGTACCTTTATTTTTAAAGTCTCACTTCCTGTTGAATAGATTTCTGAAGCTGAAACATTCAAAGACGGTTTGGAAACTTTCCTTTAGATCCACAATCAGGACTTTATTAAACAGTTCAGTCTCCATAATATTTTCTTCTGACAGTTTCCTGTCTCCATTAAGATGATTTCTTTTTAAATGTCTAGTTGCCCCCCCCCTTCAGGACTCAACTCAATATTCAGCTCTAATGTTTATTCTTCTCTTTGAACTTATCAGTAATACTTTTCTTTTTCAAATTCTCATTTATATTTACTGATTTTCCATTGATCGTTTTTTAAATATCCTGTTGATACTTTTCTTCATTTTCTTTTAACTTCATGCATTGACATTTACATTTTGAATCTTCAGCTTTGCTGTTACACTCTATTGTCGAGGAGAATTTTATCTGTTTATTTAAGCAAATATAATTCATAATGATAATACAGCTTCTGTGCATATTTTTTTAAAAAGTATCAAATATTGTTTTTTATATTTATATTTGACTCATAGTTTTATCCGTCTCTTTACAACATTCAACACTTTGTTAGGTGAAGTTAATATGAATTATTACCGCCGTAAGCTAACATTAGGCGAGATAACCGTTAGCCTAGCCTGCTCTTATTATGTAAGCATGGAATCTTACTAAGTGTTCATTTCCAGGTAAAGGTATTTAAAAACAAACTAAACGTCTTTGACCTAAATAACTGAAAAGAGAGCGGCTAGCATTAGCAAACAGTAGCATTAGCAAACAGTAGCATTAGCAAACAGTAGCATTAGCAAACAGTAGCATTAGCAAACAGTAGCATTAGCAATGTTACGGGAGGTTCTTAACTGAGTGAAATAACCTGAGGTGTTTCAGCCATAAGATCTGATGAGGAAAGGAGCTTCACTGCTTCCTAACTTGTCTCCTTTAGGAGAGGAAACATGGGACCATCCTTAAGGAAAGGAAAGGAGCTTCACTGCTTCCTAACCTGTCTCCTTTAGGAGAGGAAACATGGGACCATCCTTAAGGAAAGGAAAGGAGCTTCACTGCTTCCTAACCTGTCTCCTTTAGGAGAGGAAACATGGGACCATCCTTAAGGAAAGGAAAGGAGCTTCACTGCTTCCTAACCTGTTTCCTTTAGGAGAGGAAACATGCGACCATCCTTAAGGAAAGGAAAGGAGCTTCACTGCTTCCTAACCTGTCTCCTTTAGGAGAGGAAACATGGGACCATCCTTAAGGAAAGGAAAGGAGCTTCACTGCTTCCTAACCTGTCTCCTTTAGGAGAGGAAACATGGGACCATCTTTAAGGAAAGGAAAGGAGCTTCACTGCTTCCTAACCTGTCTCCTTTAGGGGAGGAAACATGGGACCATCCTTAAGGAAAGGAAAGGAGCTTCACTGCTTCCTAACCTGTCTCCTTTAGGAGAGGAAACAAGGGACCATCCTTAAGGAAAGGAAAGGAGCTTCACTGCTTCCTAACCTGTTTCCTTTAGGAGAGGAAACATGCGACCATCCTTAAGGAAAGGAAAGGAGCTTCACTGCTTCCTAACCTGTTTCCTTTAGGAGAGGAAACATGGGACCATCCTTAAGGAAAGGAAAGGAGCTTCACTGCTTCCTAACCTGTCTCCTTTAGGAGAGGAAACATGGGACCATCCTTAAGGAAAGGAAAGGAGCTTCACTGCTTCCTAACCTGTCTCCTTTAGGAGAGGAAACATGGGAGCATCCTTAAGGAAAGGAAAGGAGCTTCACTGCTTCCTAACCTGTCTCCTTTAGGAGAGGAAACATGGGACCATCCTTAAGGAAAGGAAAGGAGCTTCACTGCTTCCTAACCTGTCTCCTTTAGGAGAGCCACATTAAAGTGACACAACGGGCCCATGTCAATATAAAAAACAGAACAGCTGTTTTATTTTCCTTTATCTGTCCAGTGAACAACAAACATAATGAACTAATATGTTCAGTTCTAAATATCATCTTCATAACTAAATATTAAAGTTATTTTAATCCTCTGACTGTGGAATGGACACAAAAGAGTTTTCTCCTCTTTTATTAGTGTAAGTTGAGTCCGACCTCCTCCACACTGTGGTTCTCCTTTCCTAACTCCTTTCCTCCCTCCTTTCCTAACTCCTTTCCGACCTCCTTTCCTAACTCCTTTCCTAACTCCTTTCCTCCCTCCATTCCTAACTCCTTTCCTAACTCCCTTCCTAACACCTTTCCTAACTCCTTACAGCTTCTCCTTCTCTGTCCTTGACCTTGACACCTCTTCTAAGGATCAAGGAGTCGTGGTCAGGAGATGATTTAGTGGTTGGACTTTCTGAAGTCAGAGAGCTGATATAGAATATAATATAATATAATATAGACGAGGTTTAGCATCAGCTAGCATCACTCTTCCTGAACAGACTGTTTCTTATTCATATTTCATATTCACTTTGATAGCAACGACCTCTGTTCATCTGTACAAACACTTTTTAAAAAACTTGTAGGAATCAGTCAGAGACGTGTTTTCAGTTCCTGGAGATAAAGCAACTTCATAATCCAGAGACATTGTTTAAATAAAGCAAAAGAGAAACTGATTCTCTTTGTTCTCAAACTGACGATAACGTCTGGTGCTGGATCAGCTGAGCAGGTCTGTGCAGAGTTTAAACTAATGAAGGAGCAGCAGGAAAATAATCAAACTCTATCACCGTCAAAACAAACTCAAATCGACTGATTTCTGAGCAAATATTCCATAAAATCTTGTTCCTGTAGAAAACAACGTGTTCACGTCCTTCAATAAGTGATTGAGTTTGAGGAGCTAAAACTAAATTAAACAATTAAAACAAGGAGATGAAGACGCAGGTAATGATCATGATAATGTTTCTGTTCATTTGCAACTTTTGGGGCTTAAAGCTTTTGATTCCATTATTTAAAATCTGCCGACTTTAAAACAAACAAAACTAAATTAATTAAGAATATTCCCAAATTATATCCCAGGCTTTAAATCAGCATTCAGACGTCATGTTAGGAGCACGGATCCTGCAGTGACATTAGAAATGATAATCATACAGCAGATAAAAAAGCAGACATCATTACTATAAATCTCTATGCACTACATTTCAATCAGAGGAGAAGGAAACGTGTGATCTAAAACATTTCTGTTTTCACCGCAGGCCAAACTCTACTTCTCTTTTCCTGGAGAGCTGCTGATGAGGATGTT
>NC_083644.1:440000-450000 GCF_963576545.1 Limanda limanda
ATTCTTTTCTCCACAGGAACATGGTTCCATCGAATCTGATTGAAGCAACGTTTCAGCAGGTGAGAGAATCAACGAGAACAAACTCTCTCTCTTCATCTGTTTCTGTTCCTGTAACAAACTCTGTGTCTTCAGTACAAAACAGATCTGATTCCCATCCTCAAAGTCCAGACCAGAACCGTTCAGCCCAACTTCGTCTACCTGGTCCCCGATGAGGACGACCCCAAGGGGCGGACGGTGTACCTGGAGCTGACTCCGCCCCCAGAGATCACGTACAAGACGAAGCCCGGCAGCAGCCAGCAGATGAACGTCCTCGGCATCGTCATCTTCTCTGCAACCATGGGTGAGCAGGACGGGGACAGACAGGGACGAGTCCTCTGGGCTCCACTTAGAGAACTGGAATGAACTAGAACCTCTAATGTCGAAGGAAAAGACTTCATCATCTCTGGTCTTCTCACTCTTCCTCACATGTAGCAGCATCTTCTTCTTCTGTGGCACATCATCACTTCTACATATAACAACACCGTCGTTGATTTGGATTATTTGAGACACAAACCTCATTTAATCTGTTGACATGTAGAGACGTCTCGGTCCCAGAGACGTCCTCTGTCCCTCTCAGCAGCAAAGTCTCACGTCAGAGGAGCTGGAACTAAAGATGGTTCTTTTATTTGTGATAAAACAAAATCATAAATCCAGCAATAACTTGACTGATGGTTTCACGTGTGACGATTCTCTGATGTGAACGATGCTCAGTGACGTCCTGTGGTCATCCCCTACGTGGGCGGAGTCTACCTGTACTTGACTCTGATTGGTTTGGAGACGGCGTCTGATGTGGGTGTGTTGTCAGTTGGGGGGATGGGGGGGGAGTAGTCTTTCTGTTTGAATGGAGGACATGAATGAAGCTTCAACGGGTTGCCATGGTAACATCATGATGGTATTACTAGCAGCACCAGCACCTTCAGGTACACAGTACTCCACAGTACTACAGTACTCCACAGTACTCCACAGTACTCCACAGTACTCCACAGTACTACACAGTACTCCACAGTACTACACAGTACTCCACAGTACTCCACAGTACTCCACAGTACTACACAGTACTACACAGTACTACAGTACCACAGTACTCCACAGTACTCCACAGTACTACAGTACTCCACAGTACTCCACAGTACTACAGTACTCCACAGTACTCCTAACCCTAACACATGGTTCAAACATGACATCGTCGGAGGTGAAGACTGCAGCTGCTTCCTCTTCTCTTTCTTCTTCTACTGTTTAATGCTGGCTCTACTTCCTGTGATTGGTCCAAAAGTCCAGTTGTCATCATACTGTTCTGAGTGAAGTCCTCCTGCTTCACATGCTTGTTGCTGCAGAGCGATCTCTCAGGTGCTGATGTGACTCTGACCTGTGGCTGCAGGTCTGTTGCTGGGCAGGATGGGAGAACGAGGGGCGCCGCTGGTCAACGTCTGTCAGTGCATCAACGAGTGCGTCATGAAGATCATCAACGCCGCTGTTTGGTGAGTTTCAGCTGCTTCTGTGTCTGTTTCTCAGGTCGTTAGCGATGCTGTGATTGGTCGTTAGGACTGAATGTTGATGAGTCGTCTTCGTGTGGAACCGACACCGTCTCCGGTTCAGTGAGGACGTCCCTCTGACACGGGACACAGTTGTGGTTGCGGCCTCGGTGTCTCTCTGCTGAATGATCCGTGGATGTTTGACCTGATGACCTGTCAGCTGGTGAAAACATGCAGGCGGTGACATCACTACTTTTGGGCTCCTCCCACTGCAGCTTCAGCCACTGAGCAGATTAGAAACAGCCGCAGAGTCCAAACATGACTCAATGATCTGAGCTGAGCTGGGACTAGTGCTGGGTGTTGACCCCATGACTCCTTGACCCCTTGACTCCTTTAGTATCATCAGGCCAAAGAACAAAGAAAGACAAATCTAAGAACTCTAACTTTCAGGTTGCCATGAAATTGCCATTCGTGCTCTCCAGAGGACGAACCCTCAATGACTTTGTCCTCTCAGGTACTTTCCTTTTGGGATCATCTTCCTGGTGGCTGGGAAGATCCTGGACATGCAGGACCCGAGCACCCTGGGGAAGAAGCTGGGCTGGTATGGCATCACCGTCCTCGCAGGACTCTTCGTCCACGGACTGGTCCTGCTCCCTCTCTTCTACTTCCTCCTCACCAGGAAGAACCCGTTCACCTACATCCGCGGGCTGCTGCAGGCGCTGGTGATCGCCCTGGCAACCTCCTCCAGGTCAGAGTCCAGTCCTGCTTTCATCTGACGCTCACATTTGTCTTGTTGGAAGTTTCATGTGAATGCCGTCCGCCCTCAGCTCTGCCACGCTGCCCATCACCATGAAGTGTCTGCTGGAGAACTGCCACGTGGACCGGCAGATCGCTCGCTTCGTGCTTCCTGTCGGAGCCACCATCAACATGGACGGCACGGCGCTGTACGAGGCGGTGGCGGCCATCTTTATCGCTCAGGTGAACGACTACGAGCTGGACCTGGGTCAGCTGGTCACCATCAGGTAAAACAACAGCAACACACTCTGAAGCTCCTCAGATACCAAGTCTGTATTGATTCATTCATTTGTGAAGAGCTGCAGAATCATCCTCAACGGTCCCAGGTCCGTTCAGGATCAGGATCAGGATCTGAGTCCGAGAGCCGACTCAGGAATCAAACGTTCAAAACAAGACCAACAGTTTCCATTTGTGATTCAATTGATCCTGAACAGCAACTGAAGGGTAAACAGGATCCACCCGGGCCGGTGTACAGCCCACCTGGAGGAGCTCTGACCCTGAACCTGAATAACTGGGAACGAACTTTGTAAAGTTGCACATTTGAACAAACTCTTCTTCTCCACCTGTTTCCCGGCAGCATCACGGCTACAGCCGCCAGCATCGGTGCAGCAGGGATTCCCCAGGCTGGGCTGGTTACCATGGTGATCGTACTGACATCTGTGGGGTTACCCCCTGATGACATCACCCTCATCGTGGCCATTGATTGGATCCTGTAAGTAACAGTACTTATTATGAAATGTCACATATGTAAATGAGGTGAAAGTGAAGCGAATCAGATTTAAATCCGTTGTCTGAAGTTGGTCTCACGGTGTCTTCTTGTGTCTTCTTGTGTCTTCTTGTGTCTTCTTGTGTCTTCTTGTGTCTTCTTGTGTCTTCTTGTGTCTTCTTGTGTCTTCTTGTGTCTTCTTGTGTCTTCTCGTCTCTTCCGTCCTGCAGGGACAGATTTCGGACCATGATCAACGTCCTGGGCGACGCCCTCGCTGCAGGAATCATCGCCCACCTATGTCGGAAGGATTTCCCTCTCGGTGAAACGGGAAAGGTAAAAACCGGCATTTATCGGCAAAAGCTCTGGAATTGAATTGTCTTTTCAAGCCGACGTCCTCGTGCGTGTCCTGGCTCCTCGGTTTCCTCCTGAGATATTTGTATTATTTATTTACTGAAGTTTTGTATCAAAGATGTGAAACCAAAGATGTGTTCTCCTGTGTGTTTGACTGTCTCCAGTCTGTGCCGTCCTACGGAACCCAGACTCCTCACAACTCCCACAGCGTCAACATGCCGATGACCGAGATCCACACACACAAGGACTGTATGTTCGACACGCTGGGCGACTCAGCAGGCGAGGGACACGCCCACACCGTCTACTACAACATCTGTCAGGTTTGATGGAGCAGGCGGAGCCACATCACACCTCGGGGTCCGGTCCGGTCGGGTCCGGTCGGGTCCGGTCCGGTTGGGTCGGGTCGGGTCGGGTCCGGTCCGGTCGGGTCCGGTCGGGTCCGGTCAGGTCCGGTCCGGTTGGGTCGGGTCGGGTCCGGTCCGGTCCGGTCGGGTCCGGTCGGGTCCGGTCGGGTCCGGTCGGGTCCGGTCGGGTCTCAGGTCCAGGTGAACAGGAGCGTTGGGAGTGAGGACTCTGCACACGGAGCAGGAAGCTCCTTCTGAACGGGACGCAGACGTTCAGGTGACCGGAGCTTCTCCTGCTCAGTGATGAGAGTGTCAGGGGTCAAAGGGCAAACAGACTGTGACGTCACTTTGATTCGAACCCCCCCCCTCAGCCCTAACCAGCTCACTTTGGGAAGCGTCTGTGGTGGATGTTGAAGCGATGAACAGATGAACACGAGGTCCCTGGAGCGGCTGCAGGTTCCTCATCTGGTCCGACAGCGCCACCTAGTGACAGCGCCCCTCAGGAACCCTGTCCTTTCTGGTGTCCCACACTGGAACCATTATCTCAACCAGAACTCCACTGGTGGGTTTTCACTGTATTTGTGGCCCAAGTTCTAGTTCGGTCCCAAATACGATTTAGGCCCAAAGACCTGATGGACCGGTGCGGGTCGGCTCGGTTCTGTCCCTCAACCAGGAGACGCTTGTTCAGATGCGTCCCACACGATGACAGCGCTGTGGACGCCGACCCTGGAAGACGCCTGGACGACCACGACCGTGACTCCTGGGATTTATGCAGCGTTTAGATGGAAAGTCAGTAGCATTGTTTGTATTTCTAACTGGTTTGTTATTGGTTTAGGACCCGAGACCTCTGGAAACCACTGGGGCTCTTGTAGAAGACGCCCAGCCGAGCGAGGGACATCTGTCCCGATGAACCGTGAATACATTGTGGTCCTGTTTCTTTAGGTGGATACGTTTGAATGTGTTCCTCTTTAGAGCCAGAACCAGTGTCCTCGTGTTGAGAACGATCATCTGAAGAAACCACATCGAACCTAAATAAGCTCAAACATGTTGGATCCACAAACTAAGAAGCGTCAGCTGGTGTTTTGTCTGGAATCTACCGACAGGATGAACTCCTTCGTTCTGCCGTTTGTTCTCTTGTCTTATGTTCGTAACTCGGGTGCTTACACTCACTTTGACTGGACTGTGATTGGCCGGTTCTCACTGCCTCAGACTGACTGAAGGGTTAAAGGGAAATCCGCCCAATCAGACAGCTGAATGAATCAAGTGCTCTTCATCTCGCAGACTCCTCCTCCTCCTCCTCCTCTTCCTCCTCCTCCTCCTCCTCCTCCTCCTCCTCCTCCTCCTCCTCCTCCTGGCTCGTTTGTATTCGACAGCATGCTGGCATGCGTTACTTTACGTGCTTTATTTTCTTCTTCTTGTTTTGATTGAATGTTTGAACGTAAGCTAAGTGCTGTAGGAATTATTGGGATTTCCCACGGTCACCAGCACTAGTTCCAGTTGTGTTTATCTCTCGTGACAAATCACTTCAACTCATTGACGATCGGTGGAAACACAAACTCTGTGCAAGTGGCTCAGTTAAAGCATCAGGTGTTGGATATAACTTCAGCTATTTCATTTGGTTGTTTATTTTTAGTTAATTGGAGAGTTGGATTCCAACAATGTTTCAATCAACAAAAAATTTAATTATATCTTTAATGTCATTTTTGAAAACAATTTTGTTTTCAAATTTGAGGATTTGCTGCTTTGTCGTAACCACAGAAACGGAACATGGCCGACGTGACGTCTCCCGACACGAAGCCCGAGCATCGGGATCTTCTCCACCTTCAGGAGGAACTGAAGCTGTGAAACTACAGCAGATATTTGTGTGTTTGTTGTGAAGTGCTCCTTGACCGGATCTCACTGTGGAGTAGTTGTGTTGTTCCAACGTGAACACGTAGATCTGCCTTAATTTGACTGTTGATCCTCTTTAAACCTCAATGTTCATCTGCCAACACAAACCTTCAGGTTCCTCAAACTTCACACTGTACACACGTGTTGTTTTTTTATTTATGAAATATGTTTGTGTTGCTTGTTTATTTATATTTGAAAGCTGTTAATAAACTGAATTGTCTCTTTCAGTCATTGACACAGAAATGTTTCTGTTTGTGTGGCGACTGAACCTTTGTTTAATCACAGCAATAAAACAGTAGATGAATTATAAAGATCTTCATCTACAGTCCATGGGCTGGTTAGCTTAGCTTAGCTTAGCTTAGCACAACGATAGTGAGCAGGTGTAAACTCATCAGTTCAGTGAACAGCGGAAGAAACAGATAGAAACTGACGGTGAGGATCCAGATTCAGGTTTGAACTGATCTGGATCCAACTCGCTCCGCTAGAGACGCACAACAGGAATGCTAATGATTTTCCATTTCATAGAAGTAACAAGTTTGTTCAAACACGATGTAAATTACTTCACCTTCTCACATATTGAACTTTAAAGTAGGAAAATGCATCTTTGGGTTAAGTGGTTTTACTTCAGAAGCTTCTGGGTCCAGAGCTTTGGAACGCTCGGGCTTCTTCTCCCACAGCTGCATGAGTCTGAGACTAAATGTTTGTGTACGTTGATCCAGATCCAACCTGTCAGCTGGTGGTCTCCAGATCCTCGGACCCTCGGACCATCATCGTATAAAAGATGGTTTCACGTCTGATCAGTTCAGGAAGTGAGTCAAAAACAAACTGAAACTAACCAGAACGTTAGATGTTGAATGAAAACACGAGGATGTGAACTACAGAGTGACATCATCTCTGCTGCTATTTTGACCCTCACGCAGCCGGCGGCCATTAATCCAATCAGGGGAGGAGCCTGAATCCCTGGAAACACACGCAGGAGCTCAGCTGCTGATCTGCTCCTCAGGTTCACATGGAGGGCCAGCAGGTTCCTGAGGGCCTCACTGCACTGGGCCTTCAAAACAAGAAGACTCACAACGAAAAGACAGAGGCAGGGGCTGACCTATGTAGTTAATGTACCACAGGGGCCCACACACAGGGGCCCACACACAGGGGCCCACACACAGGGGCACACACACAGGGGCCCACACACAGGGGCCGGTGAGTCAGAAGCTTTTCATCTCGAGATGATTCAAACGTTCACAACTTCTCAAGATGAGAATCAAAGTGAAGCTAAAGGATGTTCCAGGAGTATCTGTGGTGTGCAGTTCACAAAGCAGCCGCTAGGGGTCACCAGCAGAACAGGAAGTCAGCAGATTTTATTGGTTTAAATCAGGAACAAAGATTAAACAGTTTAAAGAGAAAAACACCAAATTACCTGAATGTGAAATGATGAACGATAAGTGAATTCACCAAGAGAACAAAGAAGCTTAAATATAGAAAATACACATATGTTGTTGTTCACTTTGATTTCCTCTACAACAGATTTTTGAAATATAAAAATATATATTTTATAAGCAACAAGTAAAAATCGTTTGAGTGCTAATGATATAAAAACTTATTCTAAGAAGAGATGTGACATAAAGACATAAAGAGGATTTCACATGAGGTAGATCATCCTGCTGATATGTGGAGCCTCAGATTCACAGTGTAAACGCTTTTCCACTTTCTGTTGTCGTTATTAAACATGTTTCTATTGATTATTGATCCGTCACCACAACAAATCCACGTCCGTCACAACTCCACTCTACTCGTCCTCGTCGAAGTTTGCAAACGCAGGAAACCAGAGACTCTCCTTCCTCTCCGAGCGGCTCCTCGCTGCGCTCTCTCTCTGCCGCCCTCGGGCTCTCTTGATCCAGGAGGTCTGAGCAGCAGCAAGACCGATCATGCAGACCTGCAGGAGAACCAGAGCTTCAGAGACCTGAGCTTCAGAGACCAGAGCTTCAGAGACCAGAGCTTCAGAGACCAGAGCTTCAGAGACCAGAGCTGCAGAGACCTGAGCTTCAGAGACCTGAGCTTCAGAGACCTGAGCTTCAGAGACCTGAGCTTCAGAGACCTGAGCTTCAGAGACCAGAGCTTCAGAGACCAGAGCTGCAGAGACCAGAGCTGCAGAGACCAGAGCTTCAGAGACCAGAGCTGCAGAGACCTGAGCTTCAGAGACCAGAGCTTCAGAGACCAGAGCTTCAGAGACCTGAGCTTCAGAGACCAGAGCTGCAGAGACCTGAGCTTCAGAGACCAGAGCTTCAGAGACCAGAGCTTCAGAGACCAGAGCTTCAGAACCTAACCTCTGTGGTCTAACCTCTGTGGTCTAGCCCATGTGGTCTAACCTCTGTGGTCTAACCCATGTGGTCTAACCTCTGTGGTCTAACCTCTGTGGTCTAACCTCTGTGGTCTACCCCATGTGGTCTAACCTGTGGTGTCTAGCCTCTGTGGTCTAACCTCTGTGGTCTAACCCATGTGGTCTAACCTCTGTGGTCTAACCTCTGTGGTCTAGCCCTTGTGGTCTAACCTCTGTGGTCTAGCCCTTGTGGTCTAACCTCTGTGGTCTAGCCTCTGTGGTCTAGCCTCTGTGGTCTACCCTCTGTGGTCTAACCTATGTGGTCTAACCCCTGTGGTCTAACCCTCTGTGGTCTAACCTCTGTGGTCTAACTTCTGTGGTCTAACCCATGTGGTCTACCCTCTGTGGTCTAACCCATGTGGTCTAACCTCTGTGGTCTAACCCCTGTGGTCTAACCCCTGTGGTCTAACCCCTGTGGTCTAACCTCTGTGGTCTAACCCCTGTGGTCTTACCCCTGTGGTCTAACCCCTGTGGTCTAACCCATGTGGTCTAACCCATGTAGTCTAACCCCTGTGGTCTAGCCAATGTGGTCTAACCTCTGTGGTCTAACCCATGTGGTCTAACCTCTGAGACTAACCTCGAGCAGCAGCAGACCAGCAGTCAGACCGGCCACCAGCAGCAGGTTTTTCTTGGTCCACCAGATGATTTTCTCCAAACAGCCGATGGTGAAAACGTCCAGAGCGGCAACAGGCTCCTCCTCCTTCTGCTTCTCGTAACCACACATGGTGTTCAGCACCGTCTGCAGGAGACACCGACACAGAGCTGAGCCCAACGCCCCCCCACTTCCTGCCACTTCCTGGGATGGAACTAAACTGGACTGTCTCAGTTTTTCTTAATAACATCAACCATCAGTAAACAGGATGAACCCTCTAATGTTCAAACCCTTCAGAACAGATGAATCTTGAGGATGTTG
Source organism: Limanda limanda (assembly GCF_963576545.1). Taxonomy (NCBI): domain Eukaryota; kingdom Metazoa; phylum Chordata; class Actinopteri; order Pleuronectiformes; family Pleuronectidae; genus Limanda; species Limanda limanda. The sequence continues at coordinate 448,885 of NC_083644.1, forward strand.
CCGTGGTAACGACCTCTACGACCTCCGAAAGGAACTCGGGTTCATATTCAGACGTTGTGGTTCTGTGTCTCTGATGATTTAACGCTGTTTGATCATTTCTCACCGTTACCGACAAGATCAAATCAGGATTGGAGTTCCTCGGCCCTGATGAGGATCACCTGTTGGAGCTGCTAACTTCAGGTGAACAGATTTCAGATGTCACAGCGCCCCCCTCAGACCTGACCTGGTTCTGCAGGAGGATGCAGCAGGAGAAAGGAACGCCACAGGCCTCCAGACTGGGGTTGGAGTCCGAACACTCGAAGTAGACGTTGCGGGACCAGTCCGCGTAGCCCTCCACGCCACAGCACTGAAACTGTAGAGAGAGCAGTCAGTGCCACAGCGCCACCTGCTGACCAGCTGACGCTACGCCGCTTCCTTTACCTTCTTCTGGATGAAGTCGATGGCGTTCTCCAGGTCCCGGTCCTCCCTGTACCTGACGATGGCCTTCATCATCAGCCGCTCTGTCCTCTCCATCACCTGAACCACACACTCAGTTAGTTCGGTCTCCACACGCTCCAGCAGGGGGCGCTAACTTTACAGGTCTCTGCTGCTCAGATCCAACACTTCTCCATTTAGGACGGAGGCGGAGCTGGAGCGTCCCCCGGGACAGACGAGCCGTCCACACAGAACTCAACCAACACTCGTCCACAGCTCCGCCCCCGGGATCGAACACCGGCTGTGGTTCCTCCAAGTGTAGCTCGATGCTAAGTCTGTGACTTGTATCAGAGTATTTCTACATTGCAGTATAATTACTTTTACCTCAGTAGTCCATCTGAGTATTACTGGCTGTTCCATCACAGCAGCGTTACCATGTCAGTGAAGCTGTATCCCACGACTCCAGCGGCGATCTGCAGGAGCAGGATGACCACCAGGATCCCCAGGAACTGCAGGAGGGAACGGTTACAGCACTGAGAACCGATTCCATCCACTGAGCAGAACCCTGGCGTCCAATGGGGGAAGGTAACAAAGTACATCTACTCTAGTATGAAGTATTTCACTGCTTCAACAGGGAAATGTTTCAGGATCAGTCACAGGAGAATTAACTTGGAACTGAGTTGAATTGGTATTTGAGCCGAG
>NC_083644.1:452500-485000 GCF_963576545.1 Limanda limanda
TCTCCTCCTGTCTCCTCCTCTGTCTCCTCCTGTCTCCTGCTGTCTCCCCTGTCTCCTCCTGTCTCCTCCTGTCTCCCCCTGTCTCCTCCTGTCTCCCCCTGTCTCCTCCTGTCTCCCCCTGTCTCCTCCTGTCTCCTCCTGTCTCCCACTGTCTCCCACTGTCTCCTCCTGTCTCCTCCTGTCTCCTCCTGTCTCCCCCTGTCTCCTCCTGTCTCCTCCTGTCTCCCAGTGTCTCCTCCTGTCTCCTCCTGTCTCCCACTGTCTCCCCCTGTCTCCTCCTGTCTCCTCCTGTCTCCTCCTGTCTCCTCCTGTCTCCCCCTGTCTCCCAGTGTCTCCTCCTGTCTCCCACTGTCTCCTCCTGTCTCCTCCTGTCTCCTCCTGTCTCCCACTGTCTCCTCCTGTCTCCTCCTGTCTCCCACTGTCTCCTCCTGTCTCCTCCTGTCTCCCACTGTCTCCCACTGTCTCCTCCTGTCTCCTCCTGTCTCCTCCTGTCTCCTCCTGTCTCCCCCTGTCTCCCAGTGTCTCCTCCTGTCTCCCACTGTCTCCTCCTGTCTCCTCCTGTCTCCTCCTGTCTCCCCCTGTCTCCTCCTGTCCCCACCTGTCTCCCCCTGTCTCCCCCTGTCTCCTCTGTCTCCTCTGTCTCCTCCTGTCTCCCACTGTCTCCCCCTGTCTCCCACTGTCTCCCCCTGTCTCCTCCTGTCCCCACCTGTCTCCCCCTGTCTCCTCCTGTCTCCTCCTGTCTCCTCCTGTCTCCTCCTGTCTCTTCCTGTCTCCCCCTGTCTCCCAGTGTCTCCTCCTGTCTCCCACTGTCTCCTCCTGTCTCCTCCTGTCTCCTCCTGTCTCCCACTGTCTCCTCCTGTCTCCTCCTGTCTCCTCCTGTCTCCTCCTGTCTCCCACTGTCTCCTCCTGTCTCCTCCTGTCTCCTCCTGTCTCCTCCTGTCTCCCACTGTCTCCTCCTGTCTCCTCCTGTCTCCCCCTGTCTCCTCCTGTCTCCTCCTGTCTCCCACTGTCTCCCACTGTCTCCTCCTGTCTCCTCCTGTCTCCTCCTGTCTCCTCCTGTCTCCCACTGTCTCCTCCTGTCTCCTCCTGTCTCCCACTGTCTCCTCCTGTCTCCTCCGGTCTCCCACTGTCTCCCACTGTCTCCTCCTGTCCCCACCTGTCTCCCCCTGTCTCCTCCTGTCTCCTCCTGTCTCCTGCTGTCTCCTCCTGTCTCCTCCTGTCTCCCCCTGTCTCCTCTTGTCTCCTCCTGTCTCCTCCTGTCTCCCCCTGTCTCCTCTGTCTCCTCCTGTCTCCTCCTGTCTCCTCCTGTCTCCCCCTGTCTCCTCCTGTCTCCCCCTGTCTCCCCCTGTCTCCCCCTGTCTCCTCTGTCTCCTCCTGTCTCCTCCTTTCTCCTCCTGTCTCCTCCTGTCTCCTCCTGTCTCCCACTGTCTCCTCCTGTCTCCTCCTGTCTCCCACTGTCTCCTCCTGTCTCCCCCTGTCTCCTCCTGTCTCCCACTGTCTCCTCCTGTCTCCCCCTGTCTCCTCCTGTCTCCTCCTGTCTCCTCCTCTGTCTCCTCCTGTCTCCTGCTGTCTCCTCCTGTCTCCTCCTGTCTCCTCCTCTGTCTCCTCCTGTCTCCTGCTGTCTCCCCTGTCTCCTCCTGTCTCCTCCTGTCTCCTCCTGTCTCCTCCTCTGTCTCCTCCTGTCTCCTGCTGTCTCCTCCTGTCTCCTCCTGTCTCCTCCTCTGTCTCCTCCTGTCTCCTCCTGTCTCCCACTGTCTCCTCCTGTCTCCTCCTGTCTCCCACTGTCTCCCCCTGTCTCCTCCTGTCTCCTCCTGTCTCCTCCTGTCTCCTCCTGTCTCCCCCTGTCTCCCAGTGTCTCCTCCTGTCTCCCACTGTCTCCTCCTGTCTCCTCCTGTCTCCTCCTGTCTCCCCCTGTCTCCCAGTGTCTCCTCTGTCTCCCCCTGTCTCCTCCTGTCTCCCACTGTCTCCTCCTGTCTCCTCCTGTCTCCCCTTGTCTCCCCCTGTCTCCTCCTGTCTCCTCCTGTCTCCTCCCGTCTCCCTCTGTCTCCCCCTGTCTCCTCCTGTCTCCCACTGTCTCCTCCTGTCTCCCCCTGTCTCCTCCTGTCTCCCACTGTCTCCCCCTGTCTCCTCCTGTCTCCCCCTGTCTCCTCCTGTCTCCTCCTCTGTCTCCTCCTGTCTCCTGCTGTCTCCTCCTGTCTCCTCCTGTCTCCTCCTCTGTCTCCTCCTGTCTCCTGCTGTCTCCCCTGTCTCCTCCTGTCTCCTCCTGTCTCCCCCTGTCTCCTCCTGTCTCCCCCTGTCTCCCCCTGTCTCCTCTGTCTCCTCTGTCTCCTCTGTCTCCCACTGTCTCCTCCTGTCTCCTCCTGTCTCCATCTTTGAGTCTCATCCCCTCCGTCCTCTCTCACCTTTCTCCTTGGCGATCTTGGCGTAGATCCCCACGGCGATGAGGGCGGAGCTAACCACCTGCAGTCACACAGAAGCAAATGGACAGAAAGACATTTCAGTCAAAGGGACGAGTTCTTTGATGAGACAGTTTCAGTTTGACTGATCCTGGATCCTCTCTACAGATATCTGATGATGTCACATCCTGGTGTGATTGTTCCTGATGACGTCATGGTGACGATCAGATATGTGTAATTCAGTTTTGACTCTTTCACACGAAGCAGATTTCATCATCATGACGTGAAGCTTCTCAGCAGATGATCAGAAAACACCAGGAATCGTATTAATTCAGTTTGAATAACACGTTCCTCATTTCAGTCTCAACTACTTCAAAGTGTCTCTCATCACGTTTTGACAGAAAGTTATTGATATCTCCTTCTATAATTTAAATGTATTATGTGCACACGGTTTAATCTGATTGTTTTTTGGCGAACACACAGTTTTATAAACTAAAGGTTTAAGAGGGTGGGGGTGCAGCAGCGTGGTCTCGTTGGTCTCGTCCATCCAGACGGAGACGCACCTGGTGGAGGGGACAGACGCTGCTGGAGACGTTCAGGTGTAAAGAAAGAATCTGTGTGAAGCTTCAACAACAACAGTCTGAAGACCAGTTGAAACCAGTTCCTGTGAATCTGTGGACAGAAGCGTCCCGGTCCAACCCCCTGCTGTGTCCTCAGGTCCTGGTGGGTGGAGTCAGGTGCTGTCAGGGTGGAGCTGAGGTGGAGGTGAGGTGGAGGTGTTTGGACGGAGACTCACCCAGAAGACGTAGCAGCAGACGAACAGCGTGTACTTGATTCCTCGGTATCCTCTCATGTCCTCTCAGCAGCGTCCTCTCCTCACACTGAGGACAGGTTCCAGTCCTGCTCACCTGACAGCAGGAATCCAGCGTGTGGCGGCCTGCTCCACGCATTCCTGAGGAGCAGCTTCAGTCACAGACTCATTCAACCCCCCCGCTGCTCGAAGGAACGAGACAGGAAGTCCTTCCTCCCAACCGTAATGAGACTGTTCAACTCCTCCCCCTCTGCCAGAGCCTCCATCACAGAACTGCACTGAACCTGTCTCCTGCTCTGTGGACCTGTACAACACTCTGCTTCATATACACTTCACATCATATGTGTTAATATAAACCATACTGATATTATATATCATTTTATACAATAATATTGTCTTTGCACACTCTGTCTACATATTCTTACACTCATAGTATATTATATTATCTATTGTATAGTCAAATACTTATATTCATACCTCTACTATATATCATATATTATATCATACTCTCTGTATATTCTTTGTATATATAAGTCTATATACACATATTTATACATGTGTACATGTTATTATTATTATATTACTATTACTATTATTATTATATATACTGTTGCTGCCATTATTACTATATACTGCTATTATATTGGTATAATTACTATACTATATATACTGTACTATTTTTATATACTGTCTAACAATAACATTACCATCATATCATCAGTACTATTACCATCATCTTGCCACTGCACCTTATCTACCTATTTTATTTTATTGTATTCAAATATACCGGCTGCTATGACGACTTAATTTCCCTTCGGGGATGAATAAAGTAATCTATCTATCTATCTATCTATCTATCTATCTATCATCTATCTATCTATCTATCTATCTATCTATCTATCTATCTATCTATCTATCTATCTATCTATCTATCTATCTATCTATCTATCTATCTATCTATCTATCTATCTATCTATCTATCTATCTATCTATCTATCTATCTAGCTATCTATCTATCTATCTATCTATCTATCTATCTATCTATCTATCTATCTAGCTATCTATCTATCTATCTATCTATCTATCTATCTATCTATCTATCTATCTATCTATCTATCTATCTATCTATCTATCTATTCCTCCCCAGAGGCTCCGCCCTCTGCTGTCTTCTGATGAGGTTCAGGCGTCTTCACACCTGCTGGGTTTACAGAGGTCCTGTTGGCGCCGCCTGCAGGCTGCAGGGTGCATTACACCCACAAGGAGACGGAGGTTAACATAACCTCGTCGCTGTCAATCATCACCGCTCTGTTATTATATCTTTAAATAACTAAATAAAACCAAACTGATCAGAAACACTTGAACAAACATTTATTCAACGTCTACTTTGATATTTGAGTTTGGTTCATGTCCCATCTGCTAACATGGAGGAGGAGGGGTTATGATGCTGCAGCCAGCCACCAGGGGGCGATGAGGAGGATGTGGCTTCGCTCCTTGTCTCCTCCCTCTTTTCTCCAATCTCCTCCCTCTCTCCTGTTGTCGCCTCCCTCTCTCCTCCTCTCTCCTCCCTCTCTCCTGTTATCTCCTCCCTCTCTTATCTTCACTCCTCCCTCTCTTATCTTCTCTCCTCCCTCTCTTATCTTCTCTCCTCCCTCTCTCCTGTTGTCTCCTCCCTCTCTCCTGTTATCTTCTCCCTTTCATCCTGTCTCCTTTCTCTCCTCTTATCTCCTCCCTTTCATCCTTTCTCCTCCCTCTCTCCTTTTCTCTCCTCCCTCTCTTATCTTCTCTCCTCCCTCTCTTATCTTCTCTCCTCCCTCTCTCCTATTATCTCCTCCCTCTCTCCTCTTATCTCCTCCCTTTCATCCTTTCTCCTCCCTCTCTCCTATTATCTCCTCCCTTTCATCCTTTCTCCTCCCTCTCTCCTCTTATCTCCTCCCTTTCATCCTCTCTCCTCTCTCTCCTATTATCTCCTCCCTTTCATCCTTTCTCCTCCCTCTCTCCTATTATCTCCTCCCTATCATCCTCTCTCCTCCCTCTCTGTGATTATCCCCTCCACCTCTCCACCTCTCCTCCTCTCCTCCTCCCTCTCTTCCTGTATTAAATCAGAGGATTACTGACTGTGCTGTATCTGGCTGCTCTCCTATGAACCCTCCGCTGTTTGAGGACCTGATTGAGGACCATGGGCCTGATGAATATGTTCTCTTCTATCGCACAGCGAGCAGAGAAGTTCTTGAATGAGAAGAACACGTTGACAGACTTTCTGGGGAACTTGGAGGAGAAGACTGGGATAAAGAAGAAGCTCCTTGCAGCAGGTACGTGGTGGTTCTCCTGTTGTTCTGCTCCATGAGGAACATGTTGGTTCTGTAGGTTCTGTTTGTCTGTAGCTGCCTGTTGCACGTGGATGGAAAACTGAAGAGGATTCACTTAATCCTCCGTTAACACGAGGCCGTGGCTCATGTTCTGGAACCTGTCTGGGTCAGTATCTGTGCTGCAGCTCCTTCTCAAACACAGAGAATGGATCGAATGACTGTATGTTCTCTCCTCTTCTGCTCTGAGGAGCTCTTTCTGCTTCTTGTAGCTTCTAGCTTTAGATTTTCAGAAGGTTTCCTCAAATCTGTCACTCACACAACATCTAGAAGAATCAGTAAACATTAGCAAAGGGCTCCTGTCCACTAACAAACAGTCAGAAGACAGAAGCTCTGACAGGTTCCTCACATGTTCTGTAGGTTCTCTGCGTGAGAACAAATGTCTGAGTCAGAGTCTCTGGACATGTTCTGGATCTGAAGCCTCCTGGTAACATGTGTGTAACATGTCAGAGTCCATGTGAGGAACCAGCAGGACCATGTGTGGAAGCTTCCCAGAGAGCGAGTGGACGTGTGGACGAGGTTTCTAACACGTGACGTGAAACTGAAGAACACAAAGATCTCAGGATGAAGAAGAGGAGCCGGACACGGAGAAGACGAAGACGTCCACTTGGAAACAACTGCTGCTCTACAGGCTCCGCCCCTTGCCTGGATGTTCCCACACATGTTCCTGTTGAACGAGTTGGACCCGACAACCTGCTGCTGCTACACAAACACCAACTACACAACATGTCCTGATGATCATTTACAGAGTTCATGTCTCAAACAGTTTCAGCAGCTGGTGAACACGGAGGAACATCTAGCAGCTGAAGAGCCTGATGCTCCTCATGAAGTGGTGGAGACCAAACTCTGATGGAACCAGAGGAAACACTGGACTCAAACATCTCAGGAACCATCGAGTTGGTCTGGAACCGATGATGTGGAGATAAACAGCTGTTTGTTCAACAGTCTTTAAGAAAGATGTCAAACCTGATTTTATTTATCTTCACATTGATAATCTGTCTAACGTCAAAGATTGAGACTGAGAAGGTATCTCCTCCTTTCTGAAACCTCTTTGTGATCAGTCACAGTGTCTGAGGGATTGATCTCATGTTGTGACCTCAGCTGGAGACTGATAAGAGTTACTGTGGAAAGAGAAAAGAGTTAAAGATGAAGACGATCTGATCATCGTATTAACATGAGACTGAAAAGCAGTTGTGTTTCTGAGCAGGGAACAGCAGTCTATTCATGCAGTGCATCAGTAACACACACACACACACACACACACACTGTGAGAGGACATGATGTCAGGGTTGTGCCTGGTGCACACTGTTCCCCCCCGGTGTGTGTGTGTCTGTGTGTGAGCTAAAGTTAGAGCAGATTACCGGTGGAGTCGAGCAGAGCGCCTCCATGTGGGAGCAGCAACATAAGCTGATCAGAGGTAGGAAGCTTTTTACACCACTTCCTGTTCCTGTGTGAGTCGGAGCAAGTGTTGCTGGACAGAGATGAAATTAAACCTTTGTCCTCTGTTTTAACATTAATACTAATAATCATAATAATAGAAAACGATCTGATTATCTGTTACAGATTTTACAGAAAGTCGTCTTCTCTCTTTCCAGAGACTCTGTTCACATTGTGTTCTTTCAGTAATTCAATTTTATAATAATTCTGCTGTGTAACATCCAGTGTTCACACCCTGTGATCGATCACCTGAACGTTCAATAACCAGACCGGTCGGATCAGAAACACTTTTCAGATCCTGATGAGAAACGTTTGAGAACATTTGGGCCTGAAACCTTGATTTAAAACGTGATGTCATCTCCAGATGTTGTGAACACAGTAACTCTGAGGTGGACACACATACTGATGGACTTCCTGTCTCTATTGTTACCTGATGACTCCTCTGTTGTGTTGTCAGTGAATGTGAAGGGTTGTGTCCACAGTGGACCTGACGTCTCCTGTGTCTCCTCCAGGTGCCGTCTCGCTGACTGGACTCTACCTGATGTACGGATATGGAGCCTCACTCGTCTGCAACCTGATCGGTTTCGTCTATCCAGCTTATTTTTCGTGAGTTGTTGTGTTTCCGTCCTTTTCAGACGTCAAGACTCTGTCGTTACTACACTTATGTGACGTAAAATGTGAGTTGTGTAGTTGTGTTAAACCTCCGCTTGTTTCCTTTTGTATCTGCAGAATCAAAGCCATCGAAAGTCCGAGCAAAGAAGACGACACCAAATGGCTGACGTACTGGGTGGTGTACGGCGTCTTCAGCCTGGGCGAGTTCTTCTCCGATATTTTCCTCTACTGGTTTCCATTCTACTACGCATTTAAGGTGAGGAGTCACGTGGACTGACGGACCAATGAGAGGAAAGAGTCACAGACAGGAAGTAAAATCAGACACAGAAGATCTCAAACTGTTTCAAAGTGAAGTGAAAGTAAAGTCCTGTTCCTGTGAGTCCAGTAAACCTGGTGTGTCCCTCCCCAGTGTCTCTTCCTGTTGTGGTGCATGGCCCCGATGGCGTGGAACGGCTCCCAGGTCATCTACGACCGGGTGGTGCGTCCCGTCTTCCTCCGCCACGAGGCCACGGTGGACAACATGGTGAGCGACCTCAGCGGGAAGGCCATGAACGCTGCTGAGCACCTCACCAGAGAAGGTACTGACCAGCCGGGCTTCACAGCGGCTCAGATCCATGTCAGAGTGAATAATCCGTCTCTTGTCTCCGTCCCCCCCGACAGTCCTGTCCTCTCTGGTGAAGAACAGAGCTCTGGTGACTCCGCTGCCGCCCGTCACTCAGGCTGAAGCCATCAGTTTACCGAGCTCATCGACGGAAACATCAGCAGCTAGAAGAGCGACGTCCCAGCCGAGTGAAGAACGACCCGTACGTATCTGCTCCTCCTCCTGGTCCACTTTCCCTCTTGAAGAGATCAAACTTTATACGACAACAGAGGGTCATGTGACCACATCTGAGGGCAAAGGTCACAAAGTCAGTGACGAGGAAAGAGTTAAGGGTCACTGATGGTAAATGTTAGAAACAGAAACGAACGGAGCCTCATGTTCGTACACTTCGTTCACGTCTTACTTTCTGATACGGACAAAACCGATGAATCGGAGCAAAACCACCAGAAACCTTTAGGGGGCAGTGTAGCCAATCGTTCAAGTGAGACGACCACAGGACACGAAGACAAAGTGTCAACAGTGATGGGACTTTTAGGAAATACTTTGTGTTGGGACATTGGACCGCTGCCACTTATTTACTTAACTGACACAACGTCCTCCACCTGAGCCATATTTGTAATTTAAACTCTATTCTGTGCTGCCCTCTAGTGGACATATTGCTTGTCTCGTAAGCAGAACCATCAGTGAGATGATCTATTATCACGTTTCTTATCATCAGGTTCCTGCTCTCCACAGGAGGAATCCTTGATAGTTTAATGCCTCTGTAACATCTTGTCTAGCGACACCTGGTGGACAAATTATAATGTTTTAGCTGAAGTATGACTCATCAGAGGTGAACTTTAAACTTTTATTAAATCCCCAGTGAAAAGTCACATGTTTGATTCCTCATGTGTCTAAAGACAGTTTTACAGTAAGAACAGACGTGAGGACGATATTAACTCCTGTGTCCTCTCACATGTTCCAGCCTTTCCTGGGTTAACAGCCCGGTAAGTCCGCTGGTGTGGTGTTAGCGTGTTGGACTCACTGTGACTGTGGTGTTAGCGTGTTGGACTCACTGTGACTGTGGTGTTAGCGTGTTGGACTCACTGTGACTGTGGTGTTAGCGTGTTGGACTCACTGTGACTGTGGTGTTAGCGTGTTGGACTCACTGTGACTGTGGTGTTAGCGTGTTGGACTCACTGTGACTGTGGTGTTAGCGTGTTGGACTCACTGTGACTGTGGTGTTAGCGTGTTGGACTCACCGTGACTGTGGTGTTAGCGTGTTGGACTCACTGTGACTGTGGTGTTAGCGTGTTGGACTCACCGTGACTGTGGTGTTAGCGTGTTGGACTCACTGTGACTGTGGTGTTAGCGTGTTGGACTCATTGTGACTGTGGTGTTAGCGTGTTGGACTCACCGTGACTGTGGTGTTAGCGTGTTGGACTCACTGGGACTGTGGTGTTAGCGTGTTGGACTCACTGTGACTGTGGTGTTAGCGTGTTGGACTCACCGTGACTGTGGTGTTAGCGTGTTGGAATCACTGGGACTGTGGTGTTAGCGTGTTAGACTCACTGTGACTGTGGTGTTAGCGTGTTGGACTCACTGGGACTGTGGTGTTAGCGTGTTGGACTCACTGTGACTGTGGTGTTAGCGTGTTGGACTCATTGTGACTGTGGTGTTAGCGTGTTGGAATCACTGGGACTGTGGTGTTAGCGTGTTGGACTCACTGTGACTGTGGTGTTAGCGTGTTGGACTCACTGTGACTGTGGTGTTAGCGTGTTGGACTCAGTGTGACTGTGGTGTTAGCGTGTTGGACTCACTGTGACTGTGGTGTTAGCGTGTTGGACTCACTGGGACTGTGGTGTTTGCGTGTTGGACTCACCGTGACTGTGGTGTTAGCGTGTTGGACTCATTGTGACTGTGGTGTTAGCGTGTTGGACTCACTGTGACTGTGGTGTTAGCGTGTTGGACTCACTGTGACTGTGGTGTTAGCGTGTTGGACTCACTGTGACTGTGGTGTTTGCGTGTTGGACTCACTGTGACTGTGGTGTTAGCGTGTTGGACTCACTGTGACTGTGGTGTTAGCGTGTTAGACTCACTGAATCATATGTTTCTGACACAGAGTCTTTTTTTTGATTTTTCTTTTCCTTTGTGTGTGTCTGTGTGTGTCTGTGTGTGTGTGTGTGTGTCTGTCGTCAGGATGAAGTCTGTGTTGACTGACGGTAAGATGATCACACGTGTGACAAGTAGAAAACTTTGGATTTCTCTTGTCTGGTTTTTCTCTTGACGTTTTAAATCTCTGGTTCTGTGTTCATATGACTTTTCTAGAATTATTATTTAAAACTGTATATTTGACGTATATTTAATTAATTAAGCTGATCAGGTATCAACATTTTCAGACTTCAGCTTCTGTTTGTTTTCAGTTCTTCATGTAGCAGCAGAGGAAGAGGAGGAAACTGAGTGAAGAAGAATCAACATCCTGATGAAGAAAAACTATTTTTATACCAAGTCACTGTGTTTATGTATCAGACTCAAAACACCTGCAAATGTGAACCTCACCGTGTGTGTGTGTGCGTTGCTGTGTGTGTTGGTGTGTGTGGGAGCGTGAGTGAGGTTATTATTTCTATTTATTTATTATTTGGTCAAACCACTAACATGAGATAATGATCGACTGATGTATACGTAATAAAAATCCTTCATCACGTTAAAACCCGAGGAAGTGACTCATCGCTGCTTCATGAGAACAACATGCTAACGTCAACGTTCCACTATGTTGACGTTAGCATGCTACGATGATATTAGCATGTCCATAGTGACATATGATGTTTGACATGTTCATCTCCGTCCAGATCAAATCAGTTTTATCTGAGGAAATAGTTTTGCTGTTTTATTTGATTGTTTCTTACTTGTTTCTTAATTATCTAATAAAAAAATATGATCTTAACACGTTTTTGGAGGGCGTGGCTTCTGTCTCATCGTTAATCGAAACATGGAACATGTTGACGTACCTTCTTCTTCTTCTTTATCCTTGTTGGTTTATTGGCGGGTGAAAACCATCGTCAGGGCTCATTACTGCCCTCTACTGTGTTTGTGACGCAGCATCAGGTCCATTCTTATTATAAAACACTGCCCGGCCTCTCATTGGATGATCCGGATATTCTAACCAATCGTCGGCCTTCATTTCTTAACTGGCCAATCCAACATGGACGTTAAGGGAGCAATAAAAAAACAGAATTTAACAGAAATACGCAAAACTTGCTTTCAGAATAAAATAGAAAAAAAGTATTGACTCAGGATCACATATAATAAACTGTAAATAAAGATGATGACACGTCTCCATTTCATCCGAATATGAAGTTAAAATATCTCGGACATGAACAGGTACAAGTATAAGTACTAATAAATAAAAGTCATACAATAATTGATAAAAGAAAAACGTAACTAAATGTTTGAAATTGAATCATGACCCCATCACAATAATAAAACTAGTGTTCAGGATAAAGGTAGGGTTTAAGCCTTGATTCATAGGAAGTTATGACTGGATGGATTATTCACAGCCTCAGAATCTTATTTCTAAAACTCTGTCCCCTCAAATCTTCAAGTCTCCAACATGAAAGAACGTTAGTAATATACACTGTACACATTTCTATATATAAATAGATATGTACATATTGAGATAGAAATGCATATGCGCCGATATCAACCATGATGAGATGTGTAATTTAATTTGTCTGAATCAGTTTTTTGGTTGGACAGCATCCTGAGGGCGAGCTTTATTTTGAAGTGTGCGACCGGAAGTGGTGTTTCCCTTTGGTTAGCGGTCTGAAGCGTGAGCGTCAGAACTCGATCTGTGACCGACCCGCAGGAAGCGATCCACGATGGGACCGACAGGTGAGTGACACCGGGGGGGGGGGGGGGTGTCCTTCCGTCTGTCCCCGTCTGTCCCCATCTGTCTCTCTGTCTCCGTCTGTCTCTGCGGGGACCGGCGGGTCCACACGGGGCTAGCCGCTAACGCTAGCTCGCCGCTAGCCCCTGGAGCAGGTGACGGTCGGTCCCCGGTGCGTTCAGGGACCGACCCGGGGATCGAGCCTCCTCTGGGGTTCAGGCTCCGTGGGGCTCTGGGGTTAGCATGTTAGCTCGTTATGCTAAGTCACTGAGCTAACCGTGTAGCTGCAGTTCCTCCCCCCACTTGGGATTCCTCTGGATTATCAGCACATGATACACAACATGCAACACAATCTGTCAGATATCAACACAAACGGTTGGAAACGGTTTGAATCTGTTAATGAATCCTTCGTGTTCCGGATCAAACTCCAGCTCGTTAGCTCGTTAGCTCGTTAGCTCGTTGTCCAGCTTCTCTGAACACGTTCATAATACAGGATACTCAAATATGTGTATTAATCTTTATACCTCACATTAAGAACCAGACGCGTGTTCTCAAAGCAGCGCTGTGTAACTGTTAGTGATGAACAGCGCCCCCTGCAGCCTCACAGGATGCACTGCTGCTCTCTGAGTGAAGAAGTGTTCTCATGATTAATCAAAGAGTCTCACTGGACATTACCCATGATCCTCTGCTTCCTGACCAGCTGCTGTAACTAATCCACCAAACTCTTCAGGATTCTTCACGTTTCAAAGTTTCCTGCTGAATCTTGCAGATAAAATCTGGTTATTAATGAATTCAGAGACTTTTTAACTGATCTCAGTTCAGCTTCACTCTTCAACATGTTTTAATAAATATATTTATCTTACACCTGGAGACGGTTGAAAGCCTCCTACTGCTGTGTTGTTTTAGATGTTTTATGAACATACGTTCATATCTCACTGCCGATCAGGTCCTGTCTGTCCTCACCTGTCCTGTCTGTCCTGTCTGTCCTCACCTGTCCTCCCCTGTCCTCACCTGTCCTGTCTGTCCTGTCTGTCCTCACCTGTCCTCCTCTCTCCTCACCTGTCCTGTCTGTCCTCACCTGTCCTCCTCTGTCCTCACCTGTCCTCACCTGTCCTGTCTGTCCTCACCTGTCCTCCCCTGTCCTCACCTGTCCTCCCCTGTCCTCCCCTGTCCTGTCTGTCCTCACCTGTCCTCACCTGTCCTCCCCTGTCCTGTCTGTCCTCCCCTGTCCTCACCTGTCCTCCTCTGTCCTAGATAGAAATTTGAAGTAAGCTTGCAGACAGACCAGTATGATCCATTAAAATGAGGTTTTAGGAACGACGCTCTTCATCCTCTCTTCTCTGCTCTTCCTCCTCGTCTCTGCTCTTCATCCTCTCGTCTCTGCTCTTCATCCTCTCTTCTCTGCTCTTCCTCCTCGTCTCTGCTCTTCATCCTCTCGTCTCTGCTCTTCATCCTCTCTTCTCTGCTCTTCCTCCTCGTCTCTGCTCTTCATCCTCTCGTCTGCTCTTCCTCCTCGTCTCTGCTCTTCATCCTCTCGTCTCTGCTCTTCATCCTCTGACACTCTGCTCTTCATCCTCTGACACTCTGCTCTTCCTCCTCTCGTCTCTGCTCTTCCTCCTCTCGTCTCTGCTCTTCCTCCTCTCGTCTCTGCTCTTCATCCTCTCGTCTCTGCTCTTCATCCTCTCGTCTCTGCTCTTCATCCTCTCGTCTCTGCTCTTCATCCTCTCGTCTCTGCTCTTCATCCTCTCGTCTCTGCTCTTCATCCTCTCGTTTCTGCTCTTCATCCTCTCGTCTCTGCTCTTCATCCTCTCGTCTCTGCTCTTCATCCTCTCGTCTCTCCTCTTCATCCTCTCGTCTCTCTTCATCCTCTCACACTCTGCTCTTCATCCTCTCACACTCTGCTCTTCATCCTCTGACACTCTGCTCTTCATCCTCTCTTCTCTGCTCTTCATCCTCTCACACTCTGCTCTTCATCCTCTCACACTCTGCTCTTCATCCTCTCGTCTCTGCTCTTCATCCTCTCACACTCTGCTCTTCATCCTCTCACACTCTGCTCTTCATCCTCTCAAACTCTGCTCTTCATCCTCTCACACTCTGCTCTTCATCCTCTCGTCTCTGCTCTTCATCCTCTCGTCTCTGCTCTTCATCCTCTCGTCTCTGCTCTTCATCCTCTCGTCTCTGCTCTTCATCCTCTCGTCTCTGCTCTTCATCCTCTGACACTCTGCTCTTCATCCTCTGACACTCTGCTCTTCATCCTCTGACACTCTGCTCTTCATCCTCTCGTCTCTGCTCTTCATCCTCTCGTCTCTGCTCTTCATCCTCTCGTCTCTGCTCTTCATCCTCTCGTCTCTGCTCTTCATCCTCTCGTCTCTGCTCTTCATCCTCTTGTCTCTGCTCTTCATCCTCTGACACTCTGCTCTTCATCCTCTCGTCTCTGCTCTTCATCCTCTCGTCTCTGCTCTTCATCCTCTCGTCTCTGCTCTTCATCCTCTGACACTCTGCTCTTCATCCTCTCGTCTCTGCTCTTCATCCTCTCGTCTCTGCTCTTCATCCTCTCACACTCTGCTCTTCATCCTCTCACACTCTGCTCTTCATCCTCTCGTCTCTGCTCTTCATCCTCTCACACTCTGCTCTTCATCCTCTCGTCTCTGCTCTTCATCCTCTCGTCTCTGCTCTTCATCCTCTCACACTCTGCTCTTCATCCTCTGACACTCTGCTCTTCATCCTCTCACACTCTGCTCTTCATCCTCTCGTCTCTGCTCTTCATCCTGACACTCTGCTCTTCATCCTCTGACACTCTGCTCTTCATCCTCTCGTCTCTGCTCTTCATCCTCTCGTCTCTGCTCTTCATCCTCTCGTCTCTGCTCTTCATCCTCTCGTCTCTGCTCTTCATCCTCTCGTCTCTGCTCTTCTTCCTCTCGTCTCTGCTCTTCATCCTCTCACACTCTGCTCTTCATCCTCTCGTCTCTGCTCTTCATCCTCTCGTCTCTGCTCTTCTTCCTCTCGTCTCTGCTCTTCCTCCTCTCGTCTCTGCTCTTCCTCCTCTCGTCTCTGCTCTTCATCCTCTCGTCTCTGCTCTTCATCCTCTCGTCTCTGCTCTTCATCCTCTGACACTCTGCTCTTCATCCTCTCGTCTCTGCTCTTCATCCTCTCGTCTCTCCTCTTCATCCTCTTGTCTCTGCTCTTCATCCTCTCGTCTCTGCTCTTTATCCTCTCACACTCTGCTCTTCATCCTCTGACACTCTGCTCTTCATCCTCTCGTCTCTGCTCTTCATCCTCTTGTCTCTGCTCTTCATCTTCTCGTCTCTGCTCTTCATCCTCTGACACTCTGCTCTTCATCCTCTCGTCTCTGCTCTTCATCCTCTCGTCTCTGCTCTTCATCCTCTCGTACTCTGCTCTTCATCCTCTGACACTCTGCTCTTCATCCTCTCGTCTCTGCTCTTCATCCTCTGACACTCTGCTCTTCATCCTCTCGTCTCTGCTCTTCATCCTCTCGTCTCTGCTCTTCATCCTCTCGTCTCTGCTCTTCATCCTCTCGTCTCTGCTCTTCATCCTCTCACACTCTGCTCTTCATCCTCTCACACTCTGCTCTTCATCCTCTCGTCTCTGCTCTTCATCCTCTCACACTCTGCTCTTCATCCTCTCACACTCTGCTCTTCATCCTCTCAAACTCTGCTCTTCATCCTCTCACACTCTGCTCTTCATCCTCTCGTCTCTGCTCTTCATCCTCTCGTCTCTGCTCTTCATCCTCTCGTCTCTGCTCTTCATCCTCTCGTCTCTGCTCTTCATCCTCTCGTCTCTGCTCTTCATCCTCTGACACTCTGCTCTTCATCCTCTGACACTCTGCTCTTCATCCTCTGACACTCTGCTCTTCATCCTCTCGTCTCTGCTCTTCATCCTCTCGTCTCTGCTCTTCATCCTCTCGTCTCTGCTCTTCATCCTCTCGTCTCTGCTCTTCATCCTCTCGTCTCTGCTCTTCATCCTCTTGTCTCTGCTCTTCATCCTCTGACACTCTGCTCTTCATCCTCTCTTCTCTGCTCTTCATCCTCTCACACTCTGCTCTTCATCCTCTCACACTCTGCTCTTCATCCTCTCGTCTCTGCTCTTCATCCTCTCACACTCTGCTCTTCATCCTCTCACACTCTGCTCTTCATCCTCTCAAACTCTGCTCTTCATCCTCTCACACTCTGCTCTTCATCCTCTCGTCTCTGCTCTTCATCCTCTCGTCTCTGCTCTTCATCCTCTCGTCTCTGCTCTTCATCCTCTCGTCTCTGCTCTTCATCCTCTCGTCTCTGCTCTTCATCCTCTGACACTCTGCTCTTCATCCTCTGACACTCTGCTCTTCATCCTCTGACACTCTGCTCTTCATCCTCTCGTCTCTGCTCTTCATCCTCTCGTCTCTGCTCTTCATCCTCTCGTCTCTGCTCTTCATCCTCTCGTCTCTGCTCTTCATCCTCTCGTCTCTGCTCTTCATCCTCTTGTCTCTGCTCTTCATCCTCTGACACTCTGCTCTTCATCCTCTCGTCTCTGCTCTTCATCCTCTCGTCTCTGCTCTTCATCCTCTCGTCTCTGCTCTTCATCCTCTGACACTCTGCTCTTCATCCTCTCGTCTCTGCTCTTCATCCTCTCGTCTCTGCTCTTCATCCTCTCACACTCTGCTCTTCATCCTCTCACACTCTGCTCTTCATCCTCTCGTCTCTGCTCTTCATCCTCTCACACTCTGCTCTTCATCCTCTCGTCTCTGCTCTTCATCCTCTCGTCTCTGCTCTTCATCCTCTCACACTCTGCTCTTCATCCTCTGACACTCTGCTCTTCATCCTCTCACACTCTGCTCTTCATCCTCTCGTCTCTGCTCTTCATCCTGACACTCTGCTCTTCATCCTCTGACACTCTGCTCTTCATCCTCTCGTCTCTGCTCTTCATCCTCTCGTCTCTGCTCTTCATCCTCTCGTCTCTGCTCTTCATCCTCTCGTCTCTGCTCTTCATCCTCTCGTCTCTGCTCTTCTTCCTCTCGTCTCTGCTCTTCATCCTCTCACACTCTGCTCTTCATCCTCTCGTCTCTGCTCTTCATCCTCTCGTCTCTGCTCTTCTTCCTCTCGTCTCTGCTCTTCCTCCTCTCGTCTCTGCTCTTCCTCCTCTCGTCTCTGCTCTTCATCCTCTCGTCTCTGCTCTTCATCCTCTCGTCTCTGCTCTTCATCCTCTGACACTCTGCTCTTCATCCTCTCGTCTCTGCTCTTCATCCTCTCGTCTCTGCTCTTCATCCTCTCGTCTCTGCTCTTCATCCTCTCGGCTCTGCTCTTCATCCTCTGACACTCTGCTCTTCATCCTCTCATCTCTGCTCTTCATCCTCTCGTCTCTGCTCTTCATCCTCTCGTCTCTCCTCTTCATCCTCTCGTCTCTGCTCTTCATCCTCTCGTCTCTGCTCTTCATCCTCTCGTCTCTCCTCTTCATCCTCTTGTCTCTGCTCTTCATCCTCTCGTCTCTGCTCTTTATCCTCTCACACTCTGCTCTTCATCCTCTGACACTCTGCTCTTCATCCTCTCGTCTCTGCTCTTCATCCTCTTGTCTCTGCTCTTCATCTTCTCGTCTCTGCTCTTCATCCTCTGACACTCTGCTCTTCATCCTCTCGTCTCTGCTCTTCATCCTCTCGTCTCTGCTCTTCATCCTCTCGTACTCTGCTCTTCATCCTCTGACACTCTGCTCTTCATCCTCTCGTCTCTGCTCTTCATCCTCTGACACTCTGCTCTTCATCCTCTCGTCTCTGCTCTTCATCCTCTCGTCTCTGCTCTTCATCCTCTCGTCTCTGCTCTTCATCCTCTCGTCTCTGCTCATATGACTCTACATCCTCTGTCCTGTCTGTCCTCAGGTGAGGTGGTGCTTGACAGCCCGGTGCAGGTCTGCTCTGAGAACCGGCTGCGATGGGACCTGAACCCGGAGCAGATCCAGCAGCTCTCAGACGAGCTGGTCTCCAGCACCAAGCTGGTGTACGACCGTGTGGGGGGGCTGGACCTCGATGGCGTGACCTTCCAGAACACGCTGAAGGCCCTCGCCGACGTGGAGGTGGAGTACACCGGTACGTGTCCACGGAGATCTGTCCACAAGTTGTCTCGTGTTCAGAGTCTTTAAATCTGAATGTTTTCACATGACAGATTCAAAAGACTTTTATTATTATAGAGTTTGTTTTAAGAGAAGCAGTTCACTGTTTGTTCCTGAGTTATCACATCAATACGTGGGTTTGATCAGAGATACAACCAAAAGATTATCATATGTCTATTTGTGCCAAAATAATAATATAATGAAAACTTCTCATCACATTGGAGGAAGAAAAACGCTTCATAAATGAGAACCAGAAAACAAAGTATAAGATAATTTGATATTTGTTATTCTGGTCGAGTGGATTGAGAGTTACTGTGACTCTCTCTCCTGCCGAGTGACCGGGGACTAACACCTGTGTTGGACTTTTCCTTCAGTCACTTGTAAGAGACGTGTCCTGACCGGCAGTAAAACTGAATCAAGCCGTGGACACGGAGGCGGAGCTTCTAACGGCGCTGAAACTAAGTCACAGACTCGTTTTAATCGATGCACCAGGTGTTTTCCTGCAGCTCGTTCCGTTCTGTGGGACGAGCCTGAGGTGAAGAGGTCACGGGACCCGGGCAGGTCGTCCATTGTGAGCGCTGCAGCTCAGCCGAGTCAGCAGAATCCTCTCTGTGTGGAGGTAGAGACTCGTCAGCGCTTTGGAGAGAAAGCAGCTGAACCAGCTGCTTTCTCTACAATGAGCTCCGAGTGTGTTCACACAAACACCTGAACACACGTTTCCCTCGGCGCCACCGCTGCAACAAGACGCAAAGTTCATACAAATCCAAATTAGCAGATCAGATATTTCATCATTAATTCATTAGCGTCAGCTCATATTGAAATTCACTTGTAGATTAAATTTACGATAAAGTAAATGGACGAGGATGAGGAACTGGTTCCAAACTGCTCCTGGAACTTCCTCGTGGAAAAGAGCTTTTGTTTGTCGACATGTAAACTTAAATTTTTCTGAATAAACGATGTAAAAAAAGATGTTAATCTTAACATCTTTTCCATTTTGAAGATAACCTCTACACTGTCGATGAAAATCAATCATCAATTAAAATAATGTTTTTAGTAAAAATGCATCGATGTTTATACAAAGTAAATCAGTAGATTAATCCAGAATTATTAAATATTCATAATCATGTTTTCAGATGTAGCTCCTTATTCTTAAATGAAGAATTCCATCAGTGACGTTTCTGTTCTAACTGACCCCGCCCCCTCCACATGTGACCCCGCCCCTGCCTCTCAGTCCAGAGGAACATGTTGGATTTCCCGCAGCACGTGGCGTCCTGTAAGGAGGTCCGAGCGGCGAGCACCGAGGCCGACAAGCGTCTGTCGGAGTTCGACGTGGAGATGAGCATGAGGGAGGACGTGTACCTGAGGATCGTCGCCCTGGAGGTGAGCTGACGGACGCACGGCCGGCCAATCAGCAGGCAGATGTGTTGGTAGAGTAGATGAGGGACTTCAGGTCCGTCAGGCGGCGTCGGTTCAGATCGCACGTGTCACCAGGTAACCTGCACAGACAGGAAATGATGTTTCCAAAATAAAAGAGACGGGTCTTCACCTCTTCAGAAGATAGTCCTCCGCCTCTGAGAGTTAGAATGAGTAGAAGAGACAGAACCACAGGTACAAACATGAACCAGGTCTGTGAGGACGAAAGAGACAGAACCAGCAGATGTTTAATTCACTTCAGAAGAGAACCTGAAACAGTGCCACCAACAGGCAGGAGGAGGGATTGTAACAGATAGGACTTGAACTCACTGTAAAGTGGATGTAATAGATTAACTCTAGATTTAGCAAAACAGGTGCCAGAGTCCTGATGGATTATTTACATACAAATCAATGATCCATGGAAAAACAAATAACTCATCTATTTAATACTTCTAAAAACCCAAACATTATTAAACTCTCTCAAAGTCTTTTGACAGAGGCCATGCACAACACAACAAGTCCCAGCTGAGTGTCGTCTCTCTTTGTGTGTGTGAGCAGAAGAAGCTGGATGCTGGGAGCATCACCCCCGAGTCCAAGCGTTACATGGAGCGACTGATCAAACTGGGGCGGAGGAACGGCCTCCACCTGCCCAAGGAGACGCAGGACGTGAGTTCACATCTGAGACCAGTCCTCTAACACTGAACCTCTGGAAATAAAGTGACATAAAGTGGCCGCTAATGTGTCATCATCAGACCTGGAAACCTGATCTCTGGGTCTGACCTTTGAGTCAAAACATGTTCCGCTCCTCCTCTTCATCCTCCTCTTCCTCTGCTGCAGGAGATCAAAACCATCAAGAAGAAGCTGAGCAACCTGTGTATAGATTTCAACAAGAACCTGAACGAGGACACCACCAGTCTGTCCTTCAGCAGAGACGAGCTGGGTGAGTGCTGCTCTCCGGAGCTTTCAGTCCCTCACTCCTGCTCCTCCTCAGTAAACAGGATGTGTTGGTTTCAGGCGGCCTGCCCGAGGACTTCCTCAGCTCGCTGGAGAGCGATGGAGACAAGCTGAAGGTCACTCTGAAGTATCCTCATTACTTCCCCACCATGAAGAAGTGCTTCATCCCAGAGAGCCGCAGGAAGCTGGAGGAGGCCTTCAACTCCCGCTGCAAAGAGGTGAGAGTCGACAGGACGTCTCACTCTGGGGTTTAGATGCTTCAACTAAATCAGTCTGGATGGACTCAAATAAAACCAACACATATAGATCAATAAATGTTGAAATACATCCATTATTAATAATTATATACAAATAGTAGCAGGACCACAGACTGTAAATATAGATGGACGACACATCTGCACTTCCTCCCACTTTACAACATGAAGACAAAACATCTCAGATACAAACGCTGCCGTCTCGTGGTCATGACGTCTTTTGGAGTCGGTCAGTTCAGTAGTGACCGGTGGGCGGAACCTAGGTATCAAGGTCCCGCCCATACACTCTCTCGACCAATCAGGAGTCAGTGTCAATCATCACGTCTCAGCCTGTTTTTATATCATCAAATAACTGATTCAAACCAAACTGATCAGAAACTTGAACAAACATCAGAGAGAACGACCGGACAAAAAAAAGTGATCAGTTTGAATCAAATTCATATTACAGATGTTAAACAGACAATAACTAGTTTGACTGATTAATAAACAGTTAAAATATAATTATAAATCTATATCTGGCTGAGTAGAACCTACGGTGGCCTTCAGGGGACAGAATAACAATCTGTTCACCTGTAGGATCATGGATCCATAAACTGGACCTCAACAGAAGTTCTGGTTCTGGTTCTTGACTTCCTGGTCTGTGTCTTCTCAGGAGAACTCTGCGATCCTGAAGGAGCTGGTGGAGCTTCGGGCTCAGAAGTGTTCTCTGCTCGGCTTCAGCACACACGCCGACTTCGTCCTGGAGATGAACATGGCCAAGTCTGGAAAGAAGGTGGCCGGCTTCCTGGGTGAGTGGGAGGAGCTGCTGAGGTCACATGTTGTGAGAGGCGTCGTAAGTCATGTGACGGTAGAAGAACGACCATCACTTCACTGTGCTCGCTCCTTTATTTCGTCATGGACATTGGTCACATGACACAGCTCTGTTGTGAGAGCTGCTTTTATTTCTTTAATCATGTGATGGCATCAGGCAGGTCAGTGAAGCTGAGTCAGCACTTTGTTTCTTCTGTAAGACACGCTGTCCAATCACGTCACAGATCAGGTGTTCACAGTCGACCTCAGTGATTGTGTAAAAGTACTGAGAGAGACATGTGATCCACAGCTGACCAATCACAGAGGAGGTGGGTGTGAAGGTTTACACAGCGGAGCCAGATCCTGACCCTTATGGTTGTGGTCAACGGACCAACTTAATTTTATCTTCTGCACTAAATTATACCAAAGTTCAGTTTTAAATAAACACTGGGTTTTATACATTCATCTTCAGACCAGCAGGAGGCGCTATCAGTCAGCAGCAGTTTAAATCACAACAGCAGCAGCAAGAGAACGATCTCTTATCAATATCTTCACGTCCTTGAGCGTCTCCTGGTTTCTGTTTACGTTGTTTAAAGAGGAAGAGATTCTGTGTTTGTTCAGCAAGGCTCTGGCTCCTGTCTGCCCCCTGGTGGATGTCCCTATGGAATCACTGCTTCACATTGACTGACTTCTTTCTCTCTGTCGTCTTTCAGAGGAACTGGCCGTTAAACTGAAGCCTCTGGGCGTTGAAGAGCGGGAGGTCATCCTCAAACTGAAGGAGAAGGAGTGTCAGAAACGGAGCCTGCCTTTTGACGGAGAGCTACACGCCTGGGACACACGCTACTTCATGACCCAGGTGAGAGCTACACGCCTGGGACACACGCTACTTCATGACCCAGGTGAGAGCTACACGCCTGGGACACACGCTACTTCATGACCCAGGTGAGAGCTACACGCCTGGGACACACGCTACTTCATGACCCAGGTGAGAGCTACACGCCTGGGACACACGCTACTTCATGACCCAGGTGAGAGCTACACGCCTGGGACATGCTACTTCATGACCCAGGTGAGAGCTACACGCCTGGGACATGCTACTTCATGACCCAGGTGAGAGCTACACGCCTGGGACACACGCTACCTCATGACCCAGGTGAGAGCTACACGCCTGGGACACGCTACCTCATGACCCAGGTGAGAGCTACACGCCTGGGACACACGCTACTTCATGACCCAGGTGAGAGCTACACGCCTGGGACATGCTACCTCATGACCCAGGTGAGAGCTACACGCCTGGGACACACGCTACCTCATGACCCAGGTGAGAGCTACACGCCTGGGACACACGCTACTTCATGACCCAGGTGAGAGCTACACGCCTGGGACACACGCTACTTCATGACCCAGGTGATAGCTACACGCCTGGGACATGCTACCTCATGACCCAGGTGAGAGCTACACGCCTGGGACACACGCTACTTCATGACCCAGGTGATAGCTACACGCCTGGGACATGCTACCTCATGACCCAGGTGAGAGCTACACGCCTGGGACACACGCTACTTCATGACCCAGGTGAGAGCTACACGCCTGGGACATGCTACTTCATGACCCAGGTGAGAGCTACACGCCTGGGACACACGCTACTTCATGACCCAGGTGAGAGCTACACGCCTGGGACATGCTACCTCATGACCCAGGTGAGAGCTACACGCCTGGGACATGCTACTTCATGACCCAGGTGATAGCTACACGCCTGGGACATGCTACCTCATGACCCAGGTGAGAGCTACACGCCTGGGACACACGCTACTTCATGACCCAGGTGATAGCTACACGCCTGGGACATGCTACTTCATGACCCAGGTGAGAGCTACACGCCTGGGACATGCTACCTCATGACCCAGGTGAGAGCTACACGCCTGGGACATGCTACCTCATGACCCAGGTGAGAGCTACACGCCTGGGACACACGCTACTTCATGACCCAGGTGAGAGCTACACGCCTGGGACACGCTACCTCATGACCCAGGTGAGAGCTACACGCCTGGGACACGCTACCTCATGACCCAGGTGAGAGCTACACGCCTGGGACATGCTACTTCATGACCCAGGTGAGAGCTACACGCCTGGGACATGCTACCTCATGACCCAGGTGAGAGCTACACGCCTGGGACACACGCTACTTCATGACCCAGGTGAGAGCTACACGCCTGGGACATGCTACTTCATGACCCAGGTGAGAGCTACACGCCTGGGACACACGCTACTTCATGACCCAGGTGAGAGCTACACGCCTGGGACATGCTACCTCATGACCCAGGTGAGAGCTACACGCCTGGGACACGCTACCTCATGACCCAGGTGAGAGCTACACGCCTGGGACACACGCTACTTCATGACCCAGGTGAGAGCTACACGCCTGGGACATGCTACCTCATGTCCCAGGTGAGAGCTACACGCCTGGGACACACGCTACTTCATGACCCAGGTGAGAGCTACACGCCTGGGACACACGCTACCTCATGTCCCAGGTGAGAGCTACACGCCTGGGACATGCTACCTCATGACCCAGGTGAGAGCTACACGCCTGGGACATGCTACTTCATGACCCAGGTGATAGCTACACGCCTGGGACATGCTACCTCATGTCCCAGGTGAGAGCTACACGCCTGGGACACGCTAGCAGGACACACTGCATCAGAGGACAGTTCTTCCTCCACAGTGTCGGTCTGCTCCTCCTCTTTTTCCTCCTCCTGCTCTTCTCTCTAATGGATTTCTCTCTCTCTCCCTCGTGCAGGTGGAGGAGCAGCAGTACGCTGTGGATCAGAACCTGCTGAAGGAGTACTTTCCCATGGAGGTGGTGACTCGAGGTCTGCTGGACATCTACCAGGAGCTGCTGGGTCTGTCCTTCGAGCTGGTGGACGGCGCCGCCGTCTGGCATCCTGACGTCACTCTGTACAGCGTGAAGGACCGAGGCAGTGGACGGACGGTGGGACAGTTCTACCTGGACCTCTTCCCCAGGTCATCTTCATAAACACACACACCCTCACCCACCCAGTAACCACCAGTTCAAATCCCACTGGGGCAGAAAAGAGCCGACATGTGAAAGATTCTGCTTCTGAGAATCGATGTGAATCCATGGTGTGTGTCCTCCTGTGCAGGGAGGGGAAGTACGGCCACGCCGCCTGCTTCGGCCTCCAGCCCGGCTGCCTGCTGCCCGACGCCAGGCGCCAGATGTCGGTGGCGGCCATGGTGGCTAACTTCAGCAAGCCGACCTCCGATGCTCCGGCCCTGCTGCAGCACGACGAGGTGGAGACCTACTTCCACGAGTTCGGACACGTCATGCACCAGCTGTGCGCTGAGGTCAGTCAGTGAGGAGGCGGAGCTGTGAGGAGAAGGTTAAACCTGGAGCTACAGAATGTTTCTTAAGTGTGTTTGTGTGTGTGTGTGTGTGTGTGTGTGTGTGTGTGTGTCTGTGCAGGCGGACTACGCCATCTTCAGCGGGACTCATGTGGAGCGAGACTTTGTGGAGGCTCCGTCCCAGATGTTGGAGAACTGGGTTTGGGAGAAGGAGCCTCTGCAGAGGATGAGCAAACACTACAAGACCAGCAGTGGGATCCCAGAGGAGCTGCTGGAGAAGCTCATCAAGTCCCGGCTCGCCAACACCGGTAACAGAAAAAAATCCCTTTGATCCACCTGGTAGAGAGAAACCTAACGATGAGATCAATACAGACATTTTCAATATGTATACGAGCTTAGAAACAATCCACAGATTTATTAAGTCTGTCCTGCTCATGTGACGAATATAAACTCCTTGATGAAGTCACTTACAGATCCCACCTGCTACACTGTCCTCCTGTGTGTTGTGTTCTCCTGTTGTCGTCATTGTGTCACCTGCTGTGAGTGCGTCCAGAGTCTCACGTGTCTCTCGTCCCTGTGTCTCTTCAGGTCTGTTCAACCTGCGGCAGATCGTCTTGGCCAAAGTGGATCAGTGTCTTCACACCCGGATGGGCCTGGACGCCGCGGAGGAGTACGCACGCCTCTGCCAGGAGCTGCTGGGGATTCCTGCGTCTCCAGGTCACTAGCTTCTGTTTCACGGGCTCGAATGTTCAGGTCCTCTCTGAGCAGTCCAGACAGAAAAGGACTTCCCCTGGTGGCTCAGTGAGGAACTACACCACTGTTCAGTTTGAAATGAGGGAAAGCCATTATATATATATATATAAATAAGAAATAAAATGAAACTGAAATATCACTTGTTCTGAGCTGCAGTGTTCAGTTTGAACAGTAGGAGGTGCTCTGAACTTGGACCCGTTTCCATGACGATGCCTGCAGCCTGCTCCTCCCCTCTGACCTTCCCTCTGACCTCCCCTCTGACCTTCCCTCTGACCTTCCCTCTGACCTTCCCTCTGACCTTCCCTCTGTGTCCTACAGGAACCAACATGCCGGCGACCTTCGGACACTTGGCGGGCGGCTACGACGCTCAGTACTACGGTTACCTGTGGAGCGAGGTGTTCTCCATGGACATGTTCCACGCTCGCTTCAGACAGGAAGGAATCATGAACCCAAAGGTCAGAGAGCAGGTTTAATGAATCGCCTGGATCACTGTGTCTGCAGCCTGATTGGTTGACCTCTCATGATGCATGTCACTGACCCTTCCCCTGATTGGTCCTCCAGGTGGGGATGGACTACAGGAAGTTCATCCTGCGGCCCGGCGGCTCCGAGGACGCCTCCGAGATGCTGAGGAAGTTCCTCGGGCGAGAACCTAAACAAGAAGCGTTCCTGCTGAGCAAAGGACTAACGCTAGAGCAGAACGCCGGCACGCCGTGTCCATGCTGACCAGTCACAGCAGCTGGCTCCGCCCCCACTGAGAACAACGGACTGAGGTTTTCTAGAAAAAAAAGTAAAATGTGTTCAAAGATGGAAAAAACGAGTTGAATAAAATGATTTGAAGTGATTTTCTGTGTCTTCATACCTGACGTCACATGGAAGCACACATGTACTCTGTGATAGGACAGTAGAGGTCACATGACCTGGGGCCTGAACGCTCCAGTAGTCGGGTCAAAGGTCAAGGTCAACAAAAACATCTAGATTCTGTGCAATGCCGCCTCATCACATGACGTCATAGAAGTATCATCAGGAAATGACATCACATTGTAAACAACAGCAGCAGAGATGTTCAGAGGAGAGAGAGAGGGATGATACTTACTCAACAGCTCCCCCTCTGGTGAGAGTCTGAATTATTGTTCTATATAAGGAACTGTCACTTGACTCGGGTGTCTCCTCCCACTAAGGAGCTGCAGCTCTGACTCCTCCCACCTAGGAGCTGCAGCTCTGACTCCTCACAGCTCTGACTCCTCCCACCTAGGAGCTGCAGCTCTGACTCCTCCCACCTAGGAGCTGCAGCTCTGACTCCTCACAGCTCTGACTCCTCCCACCTAGGAGCTGCAGCTCTGACTCCTCCCACTCGGGAGCTGCAGGTTCAAGCTGTTTTCCTGCTGCACCTCATGATGTAACCTCTCAGAGGAAAACACATCAACAACTCAGCCGTAGAAAAACAGCCTGAAGGTGAAAGAGAACAAACGAGTCGTCAGGAGACGTGAGCAGAAAAACACTTAAAGACTCACAGAGAAATAATCTGTCTCAGTCAAACCTCCTGAGACTGAAACATTAAAGTCACTGATCTCAACATGTTTTATAGAAACAGTTTAAATACTGTGTGGAAAGTACTTTTATATACTTTTCTATAGGATATACTTTTTCCATTTTAGGATGAGTCCAGGGATAACAGATGGAAATCTTTGTTACATGAAGAGCAAAACAAAGCAGGTGTATTAACAGATTTACTCCAAACTAATATTTCTCATCTCATCCTCAGGCGATGATTTATTTATCTAAATATGATCAACTGTCCTAAGGACTGCGTATTAATGTCAGACAATTCAGAACTTTATTCTCTTAACATGACTTTGTTTTAATCACGGATTTCTTTTCATTACTTCATCACATTAAGTCAAGTCTGGATCCGTCATTTATTTTCAATCAAATTCAATCACATGTATTAGTAGAGCCCATAATCACAGATCCCAGTTTGTCTCATAGTCTTCAACAAGGTGAGACGTCCTCTGTCCTCAACAAGAGTCAAACTACTGAGACCTGTGGCAGGTGGAGACACACGTGAGGACCCGTCTCCAGGAGACACATGTGAGGACCCGTCTCCAGGAGACACGTGTGAGGACCCGTCTCCAGGACGGACACGAGTCCAACAGATGTCCCGTGTTTTGATTTGATTTCTGTCAGTGAACAGTTTCATGTTTTCTGTCCTGAGGTTTGAAAGCTTCAGGTGCAACAGGTTCGACTGAATCTTTGTTTTGTTCTTTATCCCCGGGGCCCAGCCCCCCCCCCCATGGCCCTGCTCAGTAAACACATGAGCAGGTGTGTGTGTGTGTGAGTGAGTGAGTGTGAGTGAGTGAGTGTGTTGGGCCGACCCCTCGGCCCCCCCCACTCCACTGCCTTCTGCAGAGTGCGAGAAGTTTTGAAACTTTTCTTCTGTTTTGTGTATATCAGTTATTTATTTATTTTTAATAACAGTAACAACTGATTGTGTGTGTCAGGTCAGTTTGAATTATTTGTCGGCCTATTTCTTTAAATATCTTAATTTTAACAACAGCAGTAACATTGATAATTTAAATATTTTTAATAATATTTGTGTGTAGCTGTTTTGCGTGTTCTATAGTTGATCTCTTTGCTAAGTTTTGTGACATTTCTTTGGATATATCTGTGTGACTATTCTTTTGCGTTTTTCTAACAAAATATTTACACAAATACATATTAACACAAATGTTTTTTGTGGGGGGCATCACAAAGCAGTTAAGCCCATGGCCCCTGAACGTGTAGCAGCGGCCCTGTGAGACGAGCAGGTGCAGGAGGGACCTGGTCGTCCTGGAGACGAGTCTCACTGGAGACAGACAAGCAGCTGAGGGCGAGGGAATCCCACAGAAGAAGAAGAAGAAGCAGACGAAGAAGAAGAAGAAGAAGAAGACGAAGAAGAAGAAGAAGAAGAAGAAGAAGAAGAAGAAGAAGAAGAAGAAGAAGAAGAAGAAGACGAAGACAGTGGAGTAGGAAGGAAGACGATGGCCGAGCATCCAGACGTCCACCTGCAGGACGTCCTGAGAGGACAGAGGGACACAGGACAGAGGGACACAGGACAGAGGACGAAGAGCAGGTCCAACATGATCCGAGTGTTCGTCAGCTCCACGCTCACAGGTCAGACTCCTCTTGTTCTGATGAGACTCATCAAGCCTTAACCAGCTGTGAATCATGACTTTATTCATTTAATAAATCAGTTATGAACCAGGAAGGTTTGTGTTCCCATGTTGTTTATCATTATAATATCTTATTAATGACTAATAACTGATCTATAATGCATCAATAAAAGATTCACTAACTCTTTTTATCATTTCTTTATAAAAACTGTATCTGGTTTATCTAACTTTTTATTGTGGAAAATGAAAAATAGAAAAATAACAAGTAGATAAAAGTTATAATGGATTCATGTGGAGAATGATGAGGAAACGTAACTTTGAGTTTGTAATGTGAACGTTTTGCTAACGTTGTTGACGTATGATTCCTCTTGTTCTCTGCTCAGATATGAGCAGCGAGAGGAAGGCGCTGCTGGAGAGAGCTTACCCAGAAGTCCTGGCGTTCTGCCGCGGCCTGGGCCTGGTGCTGGAGGTGGGTTCCTCTGCACCGTCACAGCCAGGGAGGGAGGAGGTGATCAGCTTGTAACAGCCTGTGCTTGTTGTCAGGTGGTGGATCTGCGCTGGGGGATCCGGAACGTGTCCTCTGGAGACCACGACTCCTGTGAGGTCTTCCTGCAGGAGATCCAGAGCTGCCAGAGGATCTCAGCCGGGCCACACTTCATCGTGAGTCTTTTCAAGTGACGATAAAGACTTTATTATTTTAACCTTTTTATCATCGCAACATTTTGAATGTCACGTTTATTAAAAACCTCTATGATTAGATCTCATGTATTTATCTAATTTATAACAGATTTATAAATTATGAGTTTTATTTCTGCTATGATGAAAAAATAGAAAACTTCAACCTGTGAAATCTGAAAAAGTTTCTTCGCCAGAGAACAAAATAAAATAAAATCAGTGTGAAGGTTAAAAACACTTAAATTCCCACAGTAGCAAATGTTACATGTTTATAACACGTCTCAGTTTGACTTGAAGTTAAAACTTGTGTAGAATGATTTCCTCTGTAATGATCAGTCTCTCTCTTTGTCTCTCTCTCTTTGTCTCTCTCTCTATGTCTCTCTCTCTTTGTCTCTCTCTCTATGTCTCTCTCTCTATGTCTCTCTCTCTTTGTCTCTCTCTCTATGTCTCTCTCTCTATGTCTCTCTCTCTATGTCTCTCTCTCTTTGTCTCTCTCTCTTTGTCTCTCTCTCTATGTCTCTCTCTCTATGTCTCTCTCTCTTTGTCTCTCTCTCTTTGTCTCTCTCTCTATGTCTCTCTCTCTATGTCTCTCTCTCTATGTCTCTCTCTCTTTGTCTCTCTCTCTTTGTCTCTCTCTCTATGTCTCTCTCTCTATGTCTCTCTCTCTATGTCTCTCTCTCTTTGTCTCTCTCTCTATGTCTCTCTCTCTATGTCTCTCTCTCTATGTCTCTCTCTCTTTGTCTCTCTCTCTTTGTCTCTCTCTCTATGTCTCTCTCTCTATGTCTCTCTCTCTTTGTCTCTCTCTCTTGGTCTCTCTCTCTATGTCTCTCTCTCTATGTCTCTCTCTCTATGTCTCTCTCTCTATGTCTCTCTCTCTTTGTCTCTCTCTCTATGTCTCTCTCTCTTTGTCTCTCTCTCTATGTCTCTCTCTCTATGTCTCTCTCTCTTTGTCTCTCTCTCTTTGTCTCTCTCTCTATGTCTCTCTCTCTTTGTCTCTCTCTCTATGTCTCTCTCTCTTTGTCTCTCTCTCTTTGTCTCCTCTCTTTGTCTCTCTCTTTATGTCTCTCTCTCTTTGTCTCTCTCTCTATGTCTCTCTCTCTTTGTCTCTCTCTCTATGTCTCTCTCTCTTTGTCTCTCTCTCTATGTCTCTCTCTCTATGTCTCTCTCTCTTTGTCTCTCTCTCTTTGTCTCTCTCTCTATGTCTCTCTCTCTATGTCTCTCTCTCTATGTCTCTCTCTCTATGTCTCTCTCTCTATGTCTCTCTCTCTTTGTCTCTCTCTCTTTGTCTCCTCTCTTTGTCTCTCTCTCTTTCTCTCTCTCTTTCTCTCTCTCTTTGTCTCTCTCTCTTTGTCTCTCTCTCTTTCTCTCCCGGCTCCCAAGGCGCTGCTGGGGAACCGGTACGGCCACCGCTCTCTTCCTCGCCACGTCCCGGAGAAACTCTTCGAGGTTCTTTTGTCCAAACTTTCCAAAAACCCTGAAGGCGTCAAACAGCTGAGTCAGTGGTTTCTAAAGGACAGCAATGCTGTCCCGCCCACCTACGTCCTCCGGCCAATCGCGGCGCACTTCCCCCACTACGGCGACCTCCGACCTGAGAGCCGGCCTCAGCACGACAGCAGCGTCCTGTCGTGGCGTTTCACAGAGAACCAGCTGTTGCAGCTCCTGCGATCCGCCGCCGCCGCCGCCGAGGCTGCCGGTGACATCACAGCCGAGCAGAAACAAGAGTTCTTCACATCAGGTCAGAGGCGTGTCCCTCAGAGGCGTGTCCCTCAGAGGCGTGTCCCTCAGAGGCGTGTCCCTCAGAGGCGTGTCCCTCAGAGCGTCCCTGTTGTCTTGTCTGAGTGTCTTCTCCTTCTGCTCCACAGTCACAGAGCGGGAGTTCCATCAGGGTCTGTGGGACGCCAGCCGGACGCCGTCGGCTCTGCTCTTTGTGAGAGAGACCCCCCGGCAGCGGGCGAGGGACGGCCCCAAGCGTCTCGCCAAGTTCATGGACCTGAACGCCGACGGGCTGCTGGACGCCGACGCTCAGGGACTCCTCGCCGACCTCAAGTCCCGCCTCTACGTCTCCTGTAAGGACATCCTCAACCTGCACTGTGTGGAGCTGAGCAAGGGCAGCGTGGAGCCCAGGCGCCGGGAGCACGCCCACTACCTGGACGCCGTGTGCGAGCAGTTTGTGTCACAGATGAAGTCTCGCATCACAGCGGCGGTGGACCCCCCCGCCGAGGGGGGGCGCAGGAGGGTGTGGGGACGCATCGAGGAGGAGGAGGACACGTCGGACCGGATGCTGGAGGAGGTCGGACAACATGTCTCCAGGAGTGAGGAGCTGAGCAGGGGTGTCATCGGCAGGGAGGGACTTCTGGCTAAGCTCCGCCTCTCCATGCGGGAGTCCACCAGTGTCCTCCACGACCCCCTGGTGGTCCGCGGCCCCCTGGTGGTCCACGGGGGGGCTGGCATGGGGAAGACGGCTCTGCTCTGCAAACTGGCGCAGGAGATGCAGAGGGTCCTGAAGGCCGGGTCCGTGCTGGTGGTCCGGCTGCTGTCAGCTCGCCATCCTCAGAGACCACACATCGACCACGTCCTCCGCAGCGTCTGCCTCCAGGTGTGTGTGGCGTGCGGCCTGGCTCCGCCCTCGCCGCTGATCGCCGGCACGCACCTGGAGCTGCTCCGGTTCTTCAGGAACCTCCTGGCCCAGGTGTCCCAGCAGGGGAGGAGCCTGGTCCTGGTCCTGGACGGCGTGGACCAGCTGTCCGACCAGCATCAGGCGCACACACTCTGCTGGCTGCCCGCCCGCCTCCCGCCCAACGTCCACCTGCTGGTTTCCATGGATACCAGCAGCGAGGCGTTTGCCAGGATGCGGCTGAGGGCGGAGTCTCTGGGGAGCTTCGTGGAGGTGGAGCGTTTGTCTCGTGGCGAGGGGAAACAGATGCTGGAGTCGAACCTGCGAGCTCGCCAGAGGACTCTGACCCGGGAGC
>NC_083644.1:490000-502500 GCF_963576545.1 Limanda limanda
TTAATATATTATTATTAGGGCTGGGCAAGTTAACTCGTTTTAATCGAGTTAACTCAAGTGATGAGTTAACTCGATTGTTTATCCGCCAATTATTTTCTTTTTTCCTGTTCTGCAGCAGTCAGCAACAGACTTTCACAAAATAAAAGCCTGACTTTCACAATAAAACAATAAATAATCAAACCTGAGTTAATGCGAGATAAAATAATTAATCGAGTTAACTCATCACTCGAGTTAACTCCATTGAAACGAGTTAACTTGCCCAGCCCTAATTATTATACATCTTTTGTCCTGTTTGCAGATTTCTAGGACTGGAAAACACTCGTCTGTGGAGTTTCCTCTGGTTCCTTCGTTACTTTGTGTAACTGAAGACGAGAAGCTGCTGATCGCAGGTTGGACAGCGTGTGATCAAATCAATGTTCTTCAAATCACAACAAACAGACATGAACACTGTATTTTGATTATGTTTTATGTTCAGAACTCTCTACTGTTATAAACCTTCTGACCGTGCGGGTCTGTTTCTCTGCAGCCGCTGAACGAACTCTGAGCCTCTTCAACCTCGACCGGGACCCGGTGGACAGAGTCCTGGACCTGCAGCACGAGGACGAGGTCCTGTCCGCCTGCGTCTCCTCAGACGGTCGCCTGCTCGCCTCCGGAGCCGCTGACCAGCTCATACGGGTCAGAGGTCACACGCTCAGTAAAGAGTAAACACTGTGTTATAGAAGCTCTGGTTCAGGTCCTGGTCTGACCCGTGTCCCTGCAGATCTGGTCCGTGACCACCGGGGCGCTGCTGGACTCGCTGTGTGGATCGGATGCTCCCGTCACGTCTGTGGTGATCTGCGGAGGTTCTGTGGTTTCAGCCTCGGCCGCCGCGGCCTCCGTGCACCTGTGGAGTCTGAAGTACGACGCCCGGCACCAGCCTGCCGCCCACATCCCCTCAGGCTCCGCCCACGTCGCCATCACCAGGGATGCTGATCGAGTTTTCTTCGTCCGACAGTCGAGTCAGAGAGAAGTGATGAGCTGGAACAACAGCACAGGTCAGACAGTGACATCACAGTGTTCCAGCCACTAGTGTGACACGCCCCTTTATCAGGAGGAGGAGCTTAAAGAGACAGGAGCTAAAAGAGTTTGAGACAGAGGCTGAAAAGAGGAGCTGCAGCGCTGGACAGAGATTCTGATCATTACAGCATGAAAACATTTACAGTTATAACACAAGTTAATATTGAACATGAACAGAATCTGTCTCCTTTAATGCTCCGTGTTAATAAAGTCATGTAACAGTGAAAAAGAAGAGAAGAAGAAATCGTTAACAAACATGTTCAGTGACGTCAGAGACACACACTTCTCTTCACGTGTCATCATCACACGTCACGCATGTTAGAACAAACATGTTCCACACAAAGGAAAACTCAAACTCTATCTTCCAGATGTTTTACTACAGGATGTGAATGAACCCAGTCTGACACCATGTGACCAGCGCTCCTTCACAGACAGGAAGTGACAGTAAACATGTGGTTAACGTGTGGTTAACGTGTGGTTAACATGTGGTTAACATGTGGTTAACATGTGGTTAACGTGTGGTTAACGTGTTGAACTCTTGCAGGTTGTCTGTCCGAGCGTCTGTCCACCTCGGCTCAGGTCAGCTGTCTGGAGCTGGCTCAGCACAAGCGCCTGCTCCTGTGCGGTCTGACCTCCGGCACCGTCCTCATCTACCCGCTGGCTCTGCCCCAGGAGACCCTGTGCATCCCCCCCCCGGAGAGCCTGTGCAGCGTGCTGTGCGTGGCGGTCGGCGCCCGCGAGAAGCACGTGGCCGTGGCCTACGAGGACTCGTTGGTTTGTCTGTTCGAGATCTCAGCCAGAGACAGCTGTCCCACGGTGGAGGGGCCCCTGCACCGCGTCCCCCTGTCCCTCCTCCAGGGGCCGCTGTCCTCCATGGCGCTGCTGTCCGACCTCCGGCTGCTGTACGGGACCAGCTGCGGGGGGGTGAGGCTCCTGGACCTCCGCAGCGGCGCCGGGTCGGAGCTGGAGCCGCACCGCAGCAGAGTGACCTGCGTGACGGGCAGTACCTGGGGGACGCACGCCCTGGTGGGCTCCCAGGACGCCGTGCAGAGGCTGTGGGCCTTGACCCCGCTGACCCTGGACCACACCATGGAGTACAAGGTCAGAGGTCACCTGGGATTCTAAATATTTACTTCAGACTCAATACAGAGAAAAGAAATCAAAGATCTTTTTAAACTCCCTTTATTAATCAAATATAATCTGTATGTAAACAGTTAATAACAGATTATTATGTATCTACAACAACAAATACAGACATTTATTTGAATTACAGACATATTCTATATGATATTTAATATCGTTGCAGGTTATTGTCATTATTCCTCTCTTTCTGTCCGTGTGTTGCTTCATGAGCGAAAACGTTTGATGTTCCTGTGTTATAAACAGTTTATTACATGTTGACACGTGTGACAGTAATGATGAAGTGGTTTCAGGGTTTCCTCTTCGAGGGCGTCCTCTCCGCTGCGTTCTCCGAGAGCGACCGGTTCGTCTTCACCGGTTCTCAGGACAAAACCGTCAAAGTGTGGAGCGTTCAAACAGGTGAGCTGACTCGTGTCCGATGTGTCATGTTGTGTCATAGACGTGTGGGAGGAGACTAAGTGGGCCCATGGATCGAAGCCCCTCTCAGCTCAGAGTCATGACGTGTGAGCGGGGGGGTTGTACGGTGGCCCTGAGGGACCAGGGCAGCTTGTGGTCCAGCTCCGGGTTCTGAACGGCAGCAGAAACACTTCAAACTCAGCAGGTTCCATGATGAGTCCGTCGTGGTTTCTTCGTAGACGCCATTATCACAGCGTTGTTGATCTAAGGGCCTCACGTGTATAATCTGTGATGTCACTGCTCCTGGTTTCACCTCTGATCAGTAAAGTTTCTCTGAGTCTGGATTTTTGTTTTTTGTTTTTTTTAACAATCTGTTTATTGAATTTTTTACATAATTAACAAACAAACAATACTGTTCCATCAATAACAATTACAGATGTAATTTCAACATACCACAGAACAGATACCAACCCCCCCACCCCCCTCCCTCCGGCACCCAGCCCCAACAGATGAGCACATAGAGTTAAAAAATAAAGAAAA
This sequence comes from Limanda limanda, assembly GCF_963576545.1. Lineage (NCBI taxonomy): Eukaryota > Metazoa > Chordata > Actinopteri > Pleuronectiformes > Pleuronectidae > Limanda > Limanda limanda. Next base: position 493,133 of record NC_083644.1, read on the forward strand.
ACAAACAAAAGAAAAACAAAAAAAGATGGGTTGATAGAGGAAGAGAGAGAAAGGATAAATAAATAAATAAATAGTAAAGTAAATACATTAATAAAAGAATAGATGACATAAAATAATAACAATATAATAGTAATACTAAAAATAAATGAATGAATAAATAAATAGATACATGCGATCAATACAAAAAAATAAATATTAAGACAATAAAATAAATAAAAGAAAAGAAACACAAGTTCAGCAAGACAGTACTTAGCTCACAGCGATCCGATAGCTTGTGCTACAGACATAAGACAGAAAGGGATTCCAGGACTTCTCAAAAGAAACAGCCTGACCAATCAGAGTCAGTCTAATTTTTTCTAATTTAAGAAAATAAAGCACCTCCTTAACCCAGTGAGTATAGGTGGGACTGGGGATTTCCATTTCAGCAGTATCAACCTCCTGGCCAGCAGAGTTGTGAATGCTATCAAGTCCTTATCATCTGGGGATGAGTAAGTGGGAAAGGCCTTACACCAAACAGGAGTTAATGCATTGGGAGACACATCCCTTCCAGTTACCTTGGATAAAGTTCTGAAGATCTCAGACCAAAATCTAGCCCGAGAGGAACAGCTCCAAAACAAAAACAAAACATATGTGAGTAATTTGCTGTGGCTTGTTGACATCGTTGGCGTTGGGGAGACACTGAATCAAATATTCTTGCAAGCCGAGCTTTAGTGTCTGAGTCTGGATTTGAGTGAAGTTCTTCTCCTTGGTCAGGAAACCTGCTGTACGTCCAGTACGTCTACTCGCCCGTGGTCCGGATGGTGACCTTCAGGAACGGCTTCGTGGCGTTGTCTCAGCAGGGCGCCGTCATCAGAGAAGTCTTCCACTGCCCAGACCACATCGCTCCGGACTACAACCCTCTGAGGAACGTCAAGGCTCAGTACCACGTCACCTCCAGGGAGAAGAACCGGGACGTCCAGCAGAACTCTGGGTCCGGCCCCCAGGACTTTAACCCCGCCCAGTTCCACCTGAACTTCACCAGCATGCTCCAAGCCAAACCCTCGTCCACCTGCGTCATACTGTAGCACACCAGGACCCAACCGGGGCCAGACCGGGGCCAGACCGGGGCCAGACCGGGGCCAGACCGGGGCCAGACCGGGGTCCTGGGGCCTTTAGAGGCCACAGAGGCCACAGAGGCCTTCAGGGGTCTCAGGGGTCTCGAGGGCTTCAGGGGCCTCAAGTTTCTCTTTAAGAAAATCTTCTCCTAGTTGGTAAATGAATGAGTTTGATTCTGCTCTGGTTGAATGTTCAAAATAAATTGATTCTCTGTGAACACGTCACATGTCATAAACAATTATTAACAGTTAATAGTTCTGATGATTAATTAAGAAGACAACTGAATATTTATCAGAAGAATGTTTGAAACCTTCTGTTTATTCCCAGAATGCACCAGGTTTTACCAGAATTTGACCAAACATCTGTTGTCATAGTTACAGAGTTTAAACCATGTAGATGTAGTGAAGAGTTCAGATTGTGAATCTGCAGCTGAAACAGAGGAAACGTTCAACATGATTCTTCTTCTCTTTCTTAGACACATCTGATATTTGACTGATTGTTGTTGATGATGTTGATGAGATATAAACTTTACTGAACTTCTTGTTGTTTCTGTGGTTTTTCATTAACTTCATATTTCCTCACAAGCTGCTTGCTTCTTATCGACTCTGCAGATTCTTGTTTCAGCAGGAAACAGTTTTCAAACATTCAGAACTCTGGCGGCTGAACGTCCACGGCTAAAAGAGTGTTAGTGTTTAATGTTTAGAGATAATTTAATAAGTGGGTCACATTGAAACTTTATAAAACTCTGGAGACAAATGTAGGATCTTAAATGAATAATAAAACCCAGCTGCTGTAGTGAGGGTTAACGATGAATCAGACGTTTCCTCCACCTGTGATGTTTGTTCACTTGAGTCATAAACTGGGACAAAAACATTCTCTTCCTGAGAATCAGAGTTAAACATTAACAGAAGTTTACTGATCCACCTGGAAACACCTGAAGCTCTCGGCTTCTCTCTGCCGCAGCTTCACTCTCAGGTTGAACTCCAGCGTTGAACTTCTGTCGGATTCTTTCAGGCTTCAGGACTTTTTCTCTCCAGACGCAGCAAAGAATCAATAATGGACAAAGTGTCGCAGATGATTTCCTGCTTGTTGCTGATCGTCGGAGCCGCCACGGCACAAACAGGTGAAGACTGAGATTTAATACACTCACAGGTTCTCTGTATTTAATCCTCTCAAAACACATCAGTGAATAACAGCTGGAAATAACATGATAACTATCTATCTATACCTATCAATCTATCTATATATCTATCTATCTATCTATATCTATATCTATATCTATATCTATATCTATATCTATATCTATATCTATCTATCTATCTATCTATCTATCTATCTATCTATCTATATCTATATCTATCTATCTGTCTATCTATATCTATATCTATATCTATCTATCTATCTATCTATCTATCTATCTATCTATCTATCTATCTATCTATCTATCTATCTATCTATCTATCTATCTATCTATCTATCTATCTATCTATCTATCTATATCTATATCTATATCTATATCTATATCTATCTATCTATATCTATATCTATATCTATCTATCTATCTATCTATATATCTATCTATCTATATCTATATCTATATCTATATCTATCTATCTATATCTATATCTATATCTATATCTATCTCTATATATATCTATATCTATCCATCTTTATATATCTATCCATCTATATCTATATCTATATCTATCTATCTATATCTATATCTATCTATATCTATATCTATATCTATATCTATCTATATCTATATATATCTATATCTATCCATCTTTATATATCTATCCATCTATATATATATATACTCTCATCGTTCACTTTATTATGCAGAACTGTTTAATTGCTTGTTAACACAAATAGCTAATCAGCCAATCACGTGGCAGCAGCTCACTGCCTTTAGGCTTCTAGACGTACGATTCTTTGAGTTCACTGGTGCAGAGACAAACCAGATGAGCAGCTGAGTCAGGACGACCTCTGACCTCTGACCTCTGAGCGTTTCAGATCAGAAGCTGTCCGCCGAGCGCCTCCTGCCTCAGTGGCTCACCGGCATCATCGCGGTCGCTGCCTTCCTCTTCTTGGCGTTCGTGGCGCTGCTGGTGAAGAAGGCGTGGTTTGAAAGGTCCAGGGGGACGAGGTCTGAGGGAGAATCTGATCTGGTCCTGACCAACGGGGACACGTGGGACCCGAGGGACCCGAGCCGGGACGTGGTCAGGTGCGTCCAACACCCCCCCAACGCTCTCAACCAATCACTGCCGAGGACCATCCGTCACCATGGAAACATAATCTGTGGTTTCATCACAGAAACTGGGAAGGAAACTGGTTTTCTTACAACTGATCAAATATAAAGTCATCAAATCTACTCCTGAAAATATCATTTGTAGGGAAATTTGATATATTAATGACACAAATTAAGTATAGCAAACAGTAAAAAGTATTAACAGTAGTATATATACATATATATAAAATATAACTCCTCTCAAAAAACAGTACTATAAGAAGTATAGTAGATTTAAATATACAAAATATAGTACTGTTATGGCGTGTTTTTTTATCCTATATAATGAGAGAAGCCGATCCAAGATTTTGGTTCAATCAAATGTTTTATTTAAAGATACAATGAAAAGTTATTCATAGCTATGGACAATTATCACAGCCTATGCTAATTAAGTTAGCAGTAGGAAGATGAAAATGGCCCCGAACAGCAGGGGCTGTGTATAATTATAACAGTAGAATTGATGTGATTGGTTATGAATATTTGGAGGGGAGTCACCGCAAATCACTTTGGATCTCCCTTATTGGTCCAGCCGCAGTCCCACGCCTCTTGTCACCGAATCCAGGAAGTGACAAAGCAGCAGCTCTCCGTCATGCACCTACGCTACTCTACCGGTTGCTAGGGCAACTCTATCTACCCTGACAGTCTGATGTTGTCTCGTAATTCAGCCTTGAGTAGAAAGTGTCTTGGTCCAGCCATCTTGGCTGCACCAACTTATCCATAACAAACTCTCTTCGACTCTCCTATCAGGACAGCTGTGAGACTGACCATCCTTGTGACGTACAAACATTATTAGCAAATTCCAAATATTAAATATGATAAGCGAAAGGTTGAAAATAATGATTTGTATAAGGTAATGTAATTGACCCACTGCTCCACCTCCCCTTCCGCCTTTATGAAAAGAGTCTGTGCCATTATGGTTTGAGAAACTATTATTGTGTTATTGTGTGTCTGCTCCATCAAAACAATCTTGACTGTGAATGTGTAAACATTCGCATCCTCGAAACTAAACAATGTCATACTGACTTTGCCCCAGAAAGGACAGCTCCTTGAATTCTGTCTGATGTTGAATACAGCTAATGAAAATATGCTTTAATATCCAAGAAGTTAATTATGAGGACAACTAAAAGATACATTATTGGCACTAAACAGCAACGGTTATTAAATTAATTTGTATGTGCGTTCTTTCAGACACAACCTATAGTTAAAAGTTTGAAATTCCTAACAGTACCTAAAAAATACACTAAGTGATGAAAATGTTTTTGTATAAAATGATCAAAGTCACTTTTTAATCTCTATTCCTATGAGTTTATTTTAAAGTTTTAATATTAATGTTTGTGCTTTTGAATCAGGAGCAAAGACGTCGACGAGGTCTACACCCTGGAGGTCGACAGCTGTGATGATAAAGTTACTCCCATGTGACCGAGCTCAACGATCCTATTGGTTCTCCTAACGTCCTCACAGCTCGTAGACAGAAAACACACGTTGTCTTTAGGGAATAAATATACACATTTTATATTATATAAATGTATATTTCTGTGAAGAATCTGTCATTTGTTATCATCCCTAGTTTCCCTGAATGAAAGGTTTCATATAAAATGCAATGTGATCTGTCATGTGATCTGTCATGTGATCTGTCATGTGATCTGTGTGCTAACTAATAAATGATTAAATGACAAAGTGCAGTGTCAGCTCATTAATCATCAGAGGAATAAGAACCAGACTGTAAATTATTCAACTCAATGCTTGAAGTCGTTTTTAATATAAATATAAATGTGGTTATTTACAATGTGTGTTTAGTGAAGTCTCATCTTTATTAATGAGGATGAAAAGATTCATTCAAATATAGAGTTTTAATCCCGTGTTTGAAGGAAATGATGAAGAAATAAGACGTTAAACTTCTGCAGGTTTTCTAATGTGATTCTGACTTTTCATCGTCAAGAAGCAACAAAAAAATTCAAGTGTTATTTTCCAGTGAGATGAAAAAATAAATTACATCAATTTAGACTCAACAGATAAAGAAAATCTAATTTCAATTAAGACACAAAAAGATGAAAATAAAAAAGTATTTTACATTTGACTGACAAAGTTCATGTGAATAAAACAGGAAGTTACTAAGAGTTTAAATTAAATTATAATCAGTTTGAAACTAAACCTGGTTTTATCCAGAGCTCAGATTTATGTTCTTTAAATGTCTGAGTCATTTCCATATTTAAACATAAAACCTCAATGAATCTCTAAACATGAAAATATCCGTTTACTGTGACATTTGACCAAAAATAGCAAATATTCAACATTTTAGGAAAAAGTTTTGAAGGTTTTGAATTTGACAGAATCACGTGAAGTCGTTTCAAACGAGATCATCGAACTTTCCATCAGAACTTTAATTGAATTTATATCAGTCTCTTCTGAAACCAGGAAACAAAAAAATCTTAATGTTTTAAATTTCCATGTGAGGAGTTTTAATGCTAACACTTCCCTCTGCTTCTAGTGTTTGTGCTAAGCTAAGCTAAAGTCTTAAAGAGAACACAAGTTTTTCTCTAAATGTCGTCTGTCAACAGATCGTCTCCATGACGACCGAGTCCTGAGTCTCATCAGTAGTTTATGTTATGTGAGAGTTCATGACTTAATAACAATAATATAATGAGTTTATGGAAATTAAATTTTCACTGAAATAAGAAATACAACCAATTGTATGAGACGATGGCAGAAGTGAGACACCTGTGGCCACGCCCCTGCAGTGATGTCACACCCTGAGCATCACAGGTGAGACGCTTTAATTCTAAAGTTCATCAGCTGTAAATAATGAATCATTAAAGACTAATCATCATTTATTGATCAGTTATTAGTCATTAGAAGAAGCTCTCGATAACTCCCTGATTGACAGTTTGACTTCTGACCTTCATCTGCAGACGTTTATTGATATGAACATTTATGAACTCATTTCCAGAGTCTGTGGATCAGAAACCTTTTTATGTTGCTTTCACTTTGTCTCGTGATTCTTACTTTATTACTTTATACATCTAATTTTTATTTCATGTCTTTTAATTCATTTAAATCTGATCAGTTTCTATTAAATCTTTGATTCTGAATATTTTTCTTTTCATATTATATATAAATCACAAGACGTTATACATGTCAGTAAGATATTAATAAAGTTACCTGCTGTTATTTATAAATCATCAATGACAGGTTCTATAATCATCAGTTTAGGTTTAATAAGTCAAGTTTGGAGCAGACGTCCTGCAGCAGAAGGTCAGAGGTCAAACAACCTGGAAACACAGAGCTGCTTCTCAGTAACGACCAATAACTGATCTACAACTTATCAATACATGATTTTATTAAACAAACATAATTCTGGCACAGTTTCGCTTTGAGCTTCAGCAATAAACAGGCAAACTGCACAAAGTGGCTGAAGGTTCGTTAACAAACAGGAAACTCGACTGGAGGCGGGACCGCAGCAGAACATAGGACACACTGAGGGCTCCTCTGTCCATATATGGTCATGTGTTGCTCCAGATGTTCCAGATGATTCCACATTTACAGTAATAACTCCATGCTAACAGCTAACCAGTCTTTACACAGAGGAGATGCTAAGCTAACGTGTGCAGCAGCGTTCACTTCCCTTTAGTTCCAGAGATCATCCAATCAGGAGACGCTACATGAGGCCCTGAGCCCTGTGTGTGTGTGTGTGTTTGTGTGTGTGTGTGTGTGTGTGTGTGTGTGTGTGTGTGTGTGTGTGTGTGTGTGTGTGTGTGTGTGTGTGTGTGTGTGTGTGTGTGTGTGTGTGTGTGTGTGTGTGTGTGTGTGTGTGTGTGTGTGTGTGTGTGTGTGTGTGTGTGTGTGTGTGTGTGTGTGTGTGTGTGTGTGTGTGTGTGTGTGTGTGTGTGTGTGTGTGTGTGTGTGTGTGTGTGTGTGTGTGTGTGTGTGTGTGTGTGTGTGTGTGTGTGTGTGTGTGTGTGTGTGTGTGTGTGTCTGTCTGCTTGTCAAAGACGTTGTATCAGTTTCAGGTTTGAATCCGGTGACAGTGCTGGAAGATGCAGGATGTCGATGCGTGTCCTCACAGCGACAGGAAGTGGCGTGTGTTATGACAGGATGTCCAGTGAGACACTTCCTCTCTGTTTCTTCAGGATGGCGACGGCCTGCTCGTGCGTGGCTCCCTGGAGACTCTCTCCGTTCACCGACAGGATCTGGTCGCCTCGTTTCAGACGCCCGTCCACCGCCGCCGCTCCCTGAAACACACGCCGTCACGTCACATGGTTAAGACCACTCTAGTGCCCCCATGTGGCTGAAATGAGAACAGCTGTTTGTTCCCCGCTGGTAGTCGAGTCATGTGACTGATAAGAACCAATCAGGACGAGAACGTGGGCGTCATCGTTTACTTTGTCTTCACCCGGATTAAAACACATTTCAAACTAAAATGAGACAAGTCTCCGCCAGGCGTAACCATAGCAACAGTGAGTGCTACAGAGCAGAGCAGATGTTCTCATGATGTTAGGACTCAAACGAGTCCTCAGCTTGGACTGAGTCCCGGGTCAGAACGACTCGGAGGAGACTCAGACCTGCAGAACAGAATCACAGCAGAGGTTCACTCACAGAATCCTGAAACACCAACCAGACTCACCGGACTCACCGGACTCACCGGACTCACCGGACTCACCAGACTCACCAGACTCACTTGACTCACCAGACTCACCGGACTCACCGGACTCACCAGACTCACTGGACTCACTTGACTCACCGGACTCATCAGACTCACCGGAGCATCCACCGGTCTCACCGGGCTCACCGGAGCGTCCAACGAACTCACCGGACTCACCTGACTCACTGGACTCACCAAACTCACCGGACTCACCCGACTCATCGGACTCACTTGACTTACCGGAGCGTCCACCGGTCTCACCGGACTCACCGTACTCACCGGACTCATCGGACTCACTTGACTCACCGGAGCGTCCACCGGACCCACTGGACTCATCAGACTCACCCGACTCATCGGACTCACCGGACTCACTTGACTCACCGGACACACCGGAGCGTCCACCGATCTCACCGGACTCACCGGACTCACTGGACTCACCCGACTCATCGGACTCACTTGACTCACCGGACTCACCGGAGCGTCCACCGGTCTCACCGGACTCACCGGACTCATCGGACTCACTTGACTCACCGGTCTCACCGGACTCACCGGACACACCGGAGCGTCCACCGATCTCACCGGACTCACCGGACTCACTGGACTCACCCGACTCATCGGACTCACTTGACTCACCGGTCTCACCGGAGCGTCCACCGGTCTCACCGGACTCACCGGAGCGTCCACCGGTCTCACCGGACTCACCCGACTCATCGGACTCACTTGACTCACCGGTCTCACCGGACTCACCGGACTCACCGGAGCGTCCACCGATCTCACCGGACTAACTTGACTAACTTGACTCATCGGACTCACCGGACTCACCGGAGCGTCCACCGATCTCACCGGACTAACTTGACTCACCGGACTCACCGGTTCAACCAGGACACAAAGACAAGAAGGATTTTAGACTAAAACTTATTTAGAAATGTCCCTGCAGCACAATTACGATTCTTTCTTCTTCTTTTATCATTCTGAAGATCTGAGAAAAGACTCGTGATCCTCTACCTTTGGGATTGAGCTGGGTTAGCGTAGCTTAGCATAGAGACTGGGAGCAGGGGGAAAGTGTTAGCCTGGTTCTGACCTTGCTGAAGACGGTCTTGACGTAGACCGGCAGGTCTCCGTGTGGACTCCCGAACCCCCCCACGATGCTGAAGCCCAGTCCCTCAGAGCCTTTCTCCAGACTGATGCTGCGGGGCCGCGGACCCCTGGGGGGGGGGGGGGGGGCGCACATTCATGATATCTGTCGACACACACTGTGTGTGTGTTTGTGTGTGTTGGTGTGTACTCACTCTGGTTCTGCTGTGTGTGTGTCGATGTTGTCTGTCAGACTAAAGCCACCGGACA
>NC_083644.1:507500-510000 GCF_963576545.1 Limanda limanda
TGTTCTTCTTCATCATCATCATCATCATCATCATCATCATCGTGTGTGTGTACCTCTGTTAACAGTCTGCAGGTCAGGGCTGATCAGAGGAGCAGCTGCTGTCTGTTTACTGGAGCTGCTGACCGACCTGCAGGACTGGACACACACACACACACACACACACACACACACGCACACACACACACAGACACACACACACAGACACACACACACACAAACACATACACACACATACACACACACACACACACACACACACACACACACAGACACACACACACACACACATACACACACACACACAGACACACAGATACACAGATACACAAACACACACACACACAAACATTCAGTCTCAAAAACAACAACTGGACGAACAGATGTTTTCACCTGTTCAATGATAAAATTCCTAAATGTTAATCCACAGATTTTCCTTCACAGCAACTTGTTCAAATTCATAAAAAAATATAAAATCGTCAAACGAATGAGACTGAACCTGATTTCTGTTGTTACCTGCTGCTCCAGCAACGCCCGGGGAGCCTGCTGCTCGTTAACTGGGGACTCCTTTAGTCTCTGCAGGACACACACACACAGACACACACACAGACACACACACATTGTCCTCATTCTGTGGTAGAAACAGGTTTCTGGGACATTTGGAATAAAACAGAGTCTGAGAAAGTTTTCACTTTAAAAAAATACCTGAAACATGGAAGTGAATGGTTTCATAATCGACACTGAATCAACTCAGATTAAACCTCAAATCAAATCTGTTGAGGGTAAAATCTTTGTTTAGTGTAGAAATGAATTTTTCAGTGGAGGTTTAAACGAGACGTTTGTGTTTGAAGCTGATTCTCACTGGACCTCCTGTCTCCAGACTCCATGACGTCCCCTCTGGTTCGGAGCGTTGACTGGAAATAAAGACGGACGACGCATCTCTCGGTAGAATATCCCTGATTCAAATTATGACCTATACTGCAGCCAGCCACCAGGGGGCGGCCGGGTGATTTGGCTTCAGTTTTGGGAGCTGTGATGTCGTCCATCGTTATTTACGGTCAATGGTTCGGACCAATCAGGATCCTCGGAGGTGACAGATCATTACCGAGCAGATGGACGAGGGCAGCACCTTCCTGAGGGTGTCGGCCCCTCCCAGCCTCCGGGGGGCGCTCACGCTGCCTCTGGTCCGGTGGAGTTCGGCCTCATCGCTCGTCTGCTCCGGTGGCGACGGGTCCGTCACTGGTTCCACCTCAGCTTCACCGCACAGGTGAGTGTGGAGCAGGCTCCCCGGGGCCTCAGACGATGAAGAGGAGGATGAGGAGGGGGGTGGTGGGTGGAGCACCAGGCTGTCGGGGGGGCACGGCCCGTCAGAGGGGGCGGGGACACCAGGGGCAGCTGGAGACGCGCCCTGCAGAGGGCGATGTTGCTCAGTGAAAGTTTGTTGATTCAACAATATTCACTGAACTGTGCTCAATGGTGTGTGTATCTGTGTGTGTGTGTGTGTATGTGTGTGTGTGTGTTTGTGTGTGTGTGTTCAGGTGTATGTGTGTGTTCAGGTGTGTGTGTGTCGTTACCTCAGGGCTGAGCACAGAGGGAGGAGGGGGAGGAGGGAAAGGGGGGACAGCCATCTGGTTTATAGCATCTTCATTTCTACAGGGGGGGGGGAGATGAGATCAGAATTTGCTGCATCATGATAAAAGAAAAATGTTAATTTCATTAGTTTTAACATTGATACACACAGACACACACACACACACAGGTCAGCTGCTGCAGACACACAACAGCTGCAATGACACAACTGACACAACCACAGACACACAACACAGCAGGAGGTTTGTCGTGAGTCACAAGAAGCTACGACACAAACCACCTGATGTTCTGGACGTTTCCACGACAACGACCTCAGATCATCAGTGAGTTCAAGGTCAACAGGTCAATGTGGAGGAAGTCAGACTCCAGAGGAGACGACGCCACCAACAGGCGACCACATGAATCACAGCTCTGATGATCGGACTCAATTCACTGAGGATCACAAACGTTCTTTATTTCTTTTTCTCTTCGTCATGTTTCGGTTTCAGTGTCGAGTTTTTTCATTAAAGTCGAGTTAAATCAAATGTTTTCATTCAAACAAACATTTCTTCAGCACGAATCATTCATGAGAAAGTGAATCAGACCAGCAGGGCGACACTTAACCGTTCCCGTTTCCATGGCGACGTGTCGGGAGGCTCGGCCCTGTAGACATCCCATCGCTCATTGCCGTGGCGACCTTTACCCAGAGATAAATCACTCAGCCGCGGCCTGTGGACACGACTTTAACGAGATTCTTTCATCTGACTGAACGCAGCGAGCGGTGGCGTCCTCCCCCCCGACCGCCGGCCGGATCCAATCAGAGCAGCCGCAGGTGCACAGAGGGAATCATGGGAGGAAACACACGCCCGCCACCGCGATCTAACATCACGCCGTCAGACTCCGACCACGGGGTTGAGATGTTCCCCTCACGAGC
>NC_083644.1:517500-520000 GCF_963576545.1 Limanda limanda
AGGAGCAAAACCAGGACCAGTAGCGTGAGCAGGAGCGAGAGCAGGAGCTTGATCGGAACCAGGAGCGTGACCAGGACCAGGAGCGTGACCAGGACCAGGAGCGAGACCAGGAGCGTGAGCAGGAGCTTGATCGGAATCAGGAGCAAAACCAGGACCAGGAGCGAGAGCAGGAGCTTGATCAGAACCAGGAGCGTGACCAGGACCAGGAGCGAGACCAGGAGCGAGAGCAGGAGCTTGATCAGAACCAGGAGCGTGACCAGGAGCGAGAGCAGGAGCTTGATCAGAACCAGGAGCGTGACCAGGACCAGGAGCGAGACCAGGAGCGAGAGCAGGAGCTTGATCGGAACCAGGAGCGTGACCAGGACCAGGAGCGTGACCAGGACCAGGAGCGAGACCAGGAGCGTGAGCAGGAGCTTGATCGGAATCAGGAGCAAAACCAGGACCAGGAGCGAGAGCAGGAGCTTGATCAGAACCAGGAGCGTGACCAGGACCAGGAGCGAGACCAGGAGCGAGAGCAGGAGGTTGATCAGAACCAGGAGCGTGACCAGGAGCGAGAGCAGGAGCTTGATCAGAACCAGGAGCGTGACCAGGACCAGGAGCGAGACCAGGAGCGAGAGCAGGAGCTTGATCAGAACCAGGAGCGTGACCAGGAGCGAGAGCAGGAGCTTGATCGGAACCAGGAGCGAGACCAGGAGCTTGATCAGAACCAGGAGCGTGACCAGGACCAGGAGCGAGAGCAGGAGCGAGAGCAGGAGCTTGATCGGAACCAGGAGCGTGACCAGGACCAGGAGCGAGACCAGGAGCGAGAGCAGGAGCTTGATCAGAACCAGGAGCGTGACCAGGAGCGAGAGCAGGAGCTTGATCAGAACCAGGAGCGTGACCAGGACCAGGAGCGAGACCAGGAGCGAGAGCAGGAGCTTGATCAGAACCAGGAGCGTGACCAGGAGCGAGAGCAGGAGCTTGATCAGAACCAGGAGCGTGACCAGGACCAGGAGCGAGAGCAGGAGCTTGATCGGAACCAGGAGCAAAACCAGGACCAGTAGCGTGAGCAGGAGCTTTATCGGAACCAGGAGCGTGAGCAGGACCAGGAGCAAAACCAGGAGCGTGAGCAGGAGCTTGATCGGAAACAGGAGCGTGAAAAGGGGCTTGATCGGAAACAGGAGCGTGACCAGGACCAGGAGTGAGAGCAGGAGCTTGATCGGAACCAGGAGCGTGACCAGGACCAGGAGCGTGAGCAGGAGCTTGATCGGAACCAGGAGCGTGAAAAGGGGCTTGATCGGAAACAGGAGCGTGACCAGGACCAGGAGCGAGACCAGGAGCGTGAGCAGGAGCTTGATCGGAACCAGGAGCGTGAAAAGGGGCTTGATCGGAACCAGGAGCGTGACCAGGAGCGAGAGCAGGACCAGGAGCGAGACCAGGAGCATGAGCAAGAGCGTGAGCAGGAGCTTGATCGGAACCAGGAGCGTGACCAGGAGCGAGAGCAGGAGCTTGATCGGAACCAGGAGCATAAGCAGGAGCTTGATCAGAACCAGGAGCGTGACCAGGACCAGGAGCGAGACCAGGAGTGAGAGCAGGAGCTTGATCGGAACCAGGAGCGTGACCAGGAGCGAGAGCAGGAGCTTGATCGGAACCAGGAGCGTGACCAGGAGCGAGAGCAGGAGCTTGATCGGAACCAGGAGCGTGACCAGGACCAGGAGCGAGACCAGGAGCGAGAGCAGGAGCTTGATCAGAACCAGGAGCGTGAGCAGGAGCTTGATCGGAACCAGGAGCGTGACCAGGACCAGTAGCTAGACCAGGAGCATGAGCAGGAGCTTGATCGGAACCAGGAGCGTGACCAGGACCAGGAGCGTGAGCAGGAGCCAGACCAGAAGCTTGACCGGGAGTGTGACCGGGACCAGGAGCTTGATCAGAACCTCGAGCTTGATCAGAACCAGGAGCCTGACCAGGAGCGTGACCAGGAGCGTGACCAGGAGCATGACCAGGAGTGTGACCGGGAGTGTGACCAGGAGTGTGACTGGGACCAGGAGCTTGATCAGAACCAGGAGCGAGAGTAGGAGTGTGACCAGGACCAGGAGCGAGAGTAGGAGCGTGATCGGGACATTAAATGTACCGAAGGTGTCTGGAAAAATCTATTTTTGTAATATTTTGGTGTTTCATATTGTGTTCTTTAAAGGCTAATAAAATATGAAATAAAGATTGTTGGACAAGCTGCTGTCTTCATCTGAACTTCTGAAGTGAGCTTCATGACAAACTGCTGAAGGTTTCACTTCTGGATCAGAACCAGATTCAGTCCGGTTCGATTTGTAAAGAGCGAGTCAGAGAAGAATATTCAGCTTCAAGCTCAGAAACTAAAATACACAGAGACAGAGATTCAATGTGTGTGTGAGTCTGTGTGTGTGTGTGTGTGTTTGTGTGTGTGAGTTTGTGTGTGTGAGTGTGTGAGTGTGAGTGTGAGTGTCAGGAGGCTGAATGAGTGATGCAGCCTAACCTGGGGAGGCGC
>NC_083644.1:522500-540000 GCF_963576545.1 Limanda limanda
TGTGTGTGTGTGTTGTGTCCAATCACAGAGCAGCCTGATACAATGTGAATTATCTAGTTGTGCTTCAAGCAGCAGATATTTGACGACGCCTCATTTGACCTTCTCTTCATTTTAAGATATCTCAACATAGGTCAACAACCCCCCCCCCCACACACACACTAAAATAATCCAGGACACTTCCTGTTACCTGTCTTAGCTCCGCCTCCCAGCACTAAATACTAAAGGCCTTTTTTGAATTTCCAGATAGAAAAGACAAGAAGTTAAAGTTTTCACATTATTACCTGTAAACATAGAAATGGAACGAGTCAGAGTGTTTGTTAATAAACTGACCTGAGATAATAATCACAGTGAAGATTAGTTATGGACTTGCTGCTGATTCTAAATGGATTTAATAAGAACTGATCTCAGAGCAGTGGAGGCGTGAAGCTGATCCCACAAACATCCGTCTTTCTGAAGGAAGTTTCTATTTATACTCCGCTGCAGCGACCCACTTTCCCTCAGACTCTGATTCAATTAACTGTCAGAACTGTGAATAGAAACTAATCTTTATTTAAACAAACTGGAGCGACACCTGTTCCTCGAGCCTGAGAAACAGTGTAAAGTCTGACCTGAAGGTGGCGCTACAGGAGAGGTCACAGTGTTAGGAGAACATTCAGCATCTAAAGAGCGGGAATACGATGAAGGTCGTCGAGTCATGTGACTGACACGAACCAATCAGTGATGAGGACGTGGTCCTGTGGACCGAGCCTCAAAGATCCACGACACCCAGAGGAGGAAAAGAGAATGAGCACAAACTCCAGAAAAGAAGGTCAGAGAGAGAGAGAGAGTTAGAGAGAGAGAGAGAGAGAGAGAGAGAGACAGAGACAGAGACAGAGACAGAGACAGAGACAGAGACAGAGACAGAGACAGAGAGAGTTAGAGAGAGAGAGACAGAGACAGAAAGAGTGAGAGACAGAGACAGAGAGAGAGAGAGACGGAGACAGAAAGAGAGACAGAGACAGAGAGAGAGATAGAGAGAGAGACAGAAAGATGGAGTTAGAGAGACAGTTAGAGAGAGAAAGAGTGAGAGACAGAAAGAGAGACAGAGAGAGAGAGAGACGGAGACAGAAAGAGAGACAAAGAGAGGGAGTTAGAGAGACAGAAAGAGAGACAGAGAGAGAGAGAGACGGAGACAGAAAGAGAGACAAAGAGAGGGAGTTAGAGAGACAGTTAGAGAGAGAGAAAGAGTGAGACAGAGAGAGAGTTAGAGAGACAGAGAGAGAGAGACAGAGACAGAGACAGAGAGAGACGGAGACAGAAAGAGGGAGTTAGAGAGACAGTTAGAGAGAGAGAAAGAGTGAGAGACAGAGAGAGAGTTAGAGAGAGACAGAGACAAAGAGAGAGAGAGAGAGAGAAAGAGTGAGAGACAGAGACAGAGAGAGAGAGAGTTAGAGAGACAGAGAGCGAGACAGAGAGAGAGAAAGAGACGGAGACAGAGCGAGAGAGAGAGAGACACACAGAGACAGAGAGCGAGACAGAGAGAGAGAAAGAGACGGAGACAGAGAGAGGGAGTTAGAGAGACAGTTAGAGAGAGAGAAAGAGTGAGAGACAGAGAGAGAGTTAGAGAGAGACAGAGAGAGAGAGAAAGAGAGAGAGAGAGACAGAGAGAGAGAGACGGAGAGAGAGAGAGAGAGAGACAGAGAGAGAGTTGGAGAGACAGAAAGAGAGACAGAGAGAGAGAGTTAGAGAGAGAGAAAGAGTGAGAGACAAAGACAGAGAGAGAGAGAGAGAGAGGGAGAGACGGAGACAGAAAGAGAGACAGAGACAGAGAGAGAGGGAGACAGAAAGAGAGACAGAGAGAGGGAGAGAAAGAGACAGAGATAGAGAGAAACAGACAGAGAGAGAGAGAGAGAGAGAGAGAGAGAGAGAGAGAGAGAGAGAGAGAGAGAGAGAGAGAGAGTGGTTTCACCTCGGGGAGGAAATGTCTGCAACTTTAAAAAACTTCAAAGAAACTGAGTGTGCCTGTGTGTGCCTGTGTGTGTCTGTGTGTGTCTGTGTGTGTCTGTGACTGTCTGTGTGTGTCTGTGTGTGTCTGTGTGTGTCTGTGACTGTGTGTGTGTGTGTCTGTGTGTGTCTGTGTGTGTCTGTGTGTGTCTGTGTGTGTTTCTGTGTGTGTCTGTGACTGTCTGTGTGTGTCTGTGTGTGTCTGTGTGTGTCTGTGTGTAGAATAACAATCAGGCTGCAGTGTGACTTGCTGCCACTGAGCAGCTGGAGCTCGGAGCTCGTCAGCCTGGGGTCAGAGTCAGTGATGGTGGACGTGACCCGAGCGAGAGCGAGAGCTGCAGCTCGGATCTGAGTTCATGAGGCTGAGCAGCGTCTGCAGGAGAAGAGGTTTCTGCTCCGAGAGAAACAACCTGGACCTGAATCATCTCTCAACGCTGCAGCAAAGAGAGAAGAAGAGGAGGAGGAGGAGGCAGGACCTGAGGAGCTTCACGGATCAGAACATCTGTGATCTCGTGGTCGCTCCGTAAAACTCCAGAAACTTATCATCAGAACTGCTCCACCTGAAACCTCGGA
This sequence comes from Limanda limanda, assembly GCF_963576545.1. NCBI lineage: Eukaryota > Metazoa > Chordata > Actinopteri > Pleuronectiformes > Pleuronectidae > Limanda > Limanda limanda. The sequence continues at coordinate 525,057 of NC_083644.1, forward strand.
TCCAAGTACAGAATCTGTTCTGGAGTTCAGGCTCTGACATGAAACCAGTGTCTCATCTCTTCCATGAATGAGCAGAAAACACAAGTCCTAACAACGCAGGTTTGGATGAAACCTCTGGACGGACGTTCTCTCCCTAATGAAGCCAAACATCTGGAATCATTTTAATCGCCTGTGTGTTCAAATCTAAACACATTTTGATTTTTGTCCAGCACGAGGATAAAGACTTTCCCCGGCATCGCAGTGGATTATTGTCGTCTCTGTTTGTTTGTTTACGAATCCTTTTATTGCCGTTGTTCAGTGACCCCAGGAGGACATGTCTCCAGAGACCCTGAGTCCTGCACCAGGAGGACACAGAGTCCTTGTGTCCCAGCGTTTGGTCGCTCAGTGATGAGCCTGAAGCTTTGTGTGTTTGTTCCATGTTTCATTTGATCTGTTAGTTTTGGTTTCACATTGTAATTTTGGGACTAAAGCATTTTGTCTGACGTGAATTTAGTCGTGGTTCAAACATTTTATTGTCGGAGGTAAAGACTGCAGCTTCCTCCTCTTCCTCTACTGTTTAATTATGTCTCTACTTCCTGTTATTGGTCCAAAAGGTCCAACAAAGTGTTTTCACTGCAAACCAAGAGAACCAGGTTCAGTTTGATCCAGATCCAGAACTCCTCTTCTGCTCTGAGGAACCGTTCACACCTGGTGTTCAGGTTCAGTCTGGAGCTCTGAACCCAACCAGGTGTGAACCAGCTCTCAACTCACTGAAGTCCTGGTTCCATCCATAACATTCATCTGAAATAAATCTGCTGGAGACTTTGGTTTATGTTGATTTTAACAGAAAGTTTTATTCAGTAGAAACAAGTTAATGAAATCATAATAGTTTTATCACTTTCATAACATCTTAATTTATTTTTTACACATTTCAAATTTGACAAATTTAAAATCTTCTAACAACAAATTAAAAGAAATGTTAACTGTATATCCGATCAAACAAATTACAACATTTATTAATTTAATTTAAATGTAAAGTTTAAACATTACACTGAAGAAGTATGAGATCAGTTCAGGGTTGTTTCAGCGGATCCAAGTTAAACATCATCTAAACTCATCTTCTGATTTATGATCCTGTTTGAATCGATATCACACGAGTTGAAGCTGAGATCGTTTCATATTCTAAGATTTTAAAATCACATTTGACTCATTAACGTAGATTTGTTGGATTTGGACGATGAATGTGAACAATCATGGAGGAAAAACCACAAAGTAAATTATTCATGTGATCATTTCAATTTTCATTCCACGTTGTGACGTTACAGCTTCATAGGAGAAGATGAGAGTTTGCTTTGTAAATCAAAGAAATAAAAAATAAAAATGAGACGAAAAATAAATAGATCAGTGATTTTCTCAGTGACGCAGGTTCGATTCCCAGCTGAGGACTTTATTACTATTTCTAAATCACATGGCTTCAACAGGACAGATGTGATTTGTAAAATTAAACCAGTTCAACAGCAGAAGCAACACGACCAGACAAAGCTTAACACCAACTAAACCCTCCAACCAGCAGCCTGGAAACCATCAAGCCCCGCCCACCTGCCGCACACGCACCAAACCAAACGCACCCAGAGCGAGAAAACCCCGAACCAGAGAAAGACCAAGAAAACAAGAAATAGATAAAACATAAATCCTCCGCTGCTGCTTCACACACGTCCTGCAAAGACAGAAACACACACGTTAACACACTGACCCACACCTGTACAACTACACGCACACGTTAACACACTGCTGCACTGACCCACAGCTGTACAACAACTAAACACACTGACCCACACCTGTACAACTAAACACACACGTTAACACACTGCTGCACTGACGCAAACCTGCCGATGCTAATGTGCTAACGCTAAAGTTCCTTAGAGCGAGAACACGATCAGAACAAACAAGTCGACTCACTCGTGCGTGTGTGTATGATCCCACAGTGAAGGGGTTTGATGGCCCATGTTTTCACACACAGTTTGTTGAGCTTCACCTCAATGTAACACAACTTCTCCTGCGTCTGTCTCACACCATCGAGACTCGTGAGCTTCATCACCTGAAGCTTCATCATCTCCTGAAGCTTCAGGTTTGTGTGTCTGTCCAGTTTCATCGTGTTCGTGAAGGAGGTTTAACAAAGAGACAGAGGACAGAGAGGAACAGTGTGTGTGTGTGTGTGTGTGTGTGTGTGTGTTACACTGACCTTTGGCCTGCTCCAGGTCAGAGTTCAGCTCGCTCTCTGATTGGCTGGGAGGAGTGTAGGGCGGGGGCTGTCTCGGAGGGGGCGTGGTTCTCTGCAGATGAAGTAAACAAGATGAACCTGAGTCACGTCTCTGTCTCTGCTGAGGCTGTGGCGCCCCCTGCTGGACTCTGCTGGAGTCACAGATCTCCACTGGGTCTCAGAGAGCTGGTCTCACTGCAGACTCACTGAGGTTCTCCGGTTCTAACAGTGGAACCGGAGGTGGAACCCTCAGGGCGAGGATCCTCACCTGTGGAACATTTAAGATCTAGAACCTTCCTCTGGTTAAGTTCATGCACTATGCCTCCTGAGTGTGGGTCTGTAAGCGTGAGGATTAGTGAGTTTATTTGTGTTAACTCATTGTGTTGTTGTGTTGTAACGTCTCCCTGTGAAACAGCCTGCTGTGATTTACAGGAATAAAACCAAACTGATCTGAAGTCAGAACATTTGTGAACTTTTGATTGGACCAGTGAGTCGCTGCCGAGATCATGTGACCAGAAGTGAGACGAGATCTGTTCTTACCAGCGAGTCCATCGTCTGCGCTTTGTGTTTAATGAAGCTGGGAGCTGTTAGAGAGACAGGCTACACACACACACACACACACACACACACACACACACACACACACACACACACACACACACACACACACACACACACACACACAGTCACACACACACACACAGTCACACACACACAGTCACACACACACACACACACACACACACACACACACACACACACACAGTCACACACAATCACACAGACACACACAGAAAGAGAGGGGGGGAGACAGTGAGATATTCACAGTATCTGGTGTGTGACCACTAAGAGTTTGAAAAGTTTTATCGTTATTTTATAAGTCTGAAGTGTGTTTGAACACGTGTCAGATGGAAACATGTTCAACAAAAGTCAAAACAACATTGATCTTATGTTATAAAACAGTTTTCTGTAGCAGCGTCATGGTGTGAACAAAGAGCTGCTGCGTTCAAAGTCATCAGGAGATTACAGTGTTTTTATCTGTTCACATTCTGTTAAACTGTTTCATCACAGCAGCTGAATCACCTGTGATCAGCTCCTGTTTGCAGTGAACTGTCAGTGGATCCTAGTGAACTGTGACTGGATCCAGTGAACTGTGACTGGATCCAGTGAACAAGTGGATCCAGTCAACTGTCACTAGGATCCAGTGAACTAGTGGATCCAGTGAAACTGAGGGAATCCTAATTCTAAATGACGCTCTTCAGAATCTGATTTGTAACTCATCTCTATGTCCGGCACAGATCCTGATGTTTCATCAGATTTAAATGTTCTCCAGAGCGACAAGTTCACAGAGGATATAACCCCCGCCCCCCCCCCCCCCCCCCCCGTGACTCCTCCCCTCTGATCGGAGCTTGGCTGTGTGTTCGTACCCGAGGCGTCGCACACAGACTCTGGACGATGAAGACGATCGGACTCGGAGCTGATTTAATGGCACTGACGGCCTCCTCGTGACTGGCAGCTCGCAGGTCCACACCTGACACCTGCACACACACACACACACACACACACACACACACACACACACACACACACACACACACACACACACACACACACACACACACACACACACACACACACACACACACACAAACACAAAAAAAAGGTGTTTTTGTGATATTTTAGAAAATACTGAAGCTGCTGAATTTGTTCAACATGTAAAAACACACAACATGTTTGTTTCTGTTTCATCCGTTTGATTTTCACGTTTCTTCTGAAACTCAAACAGTGAATCCACATAAAAGCCAGCAACAGATCTGAGGTTCTGTTCATTAACGGCCTCGTCTGTGTTGAGATGTTCACACAGAGCTCCAGGTCTGAGACCCACCTCCAGGATCTTGTCTCCGGTCTTCAGCCACAGCGTCCTGGCTGCAGGACTCTGTGGTAGAACCTGTTTGATGAAGATTCCCTTCAGCTCCTCGCCGTTCCTCAGACGCTTGATGACGTGATGACCTCCCACGATGCTCAGGCCCAGAGACTCCTCCTCCTCCGCCCACACCTCCACCCTACGGGACAGAAACAACACTATTAGCCCGGGTTAGTCTTCAGGGTCAAATGTTACCACGGTAACACGGGACAGATGAACACTGAAGATTGAGGACGTCGTGTGGACACAGTCTGGAATGGTTTTACCTGCGGGGGGGTCCCCAGTGACTGAAGGCAGGAGTTTCCTCCCCCTCCCCCTCCTCTCGTTCAGGAAGATTCCTGTGAACACACACACACACACACACACACACACACACACACACACACACACACACACACACACAGTCAGCTGTAGGTTTCTACAGTCGCTGTTTTAATGACACGGAGGTGAAGCACATTTCTTACCTGTGGCCTCCTCTGATTGGTAGAGAGGCTCCTCCCTGGGTCCGCCTCTTCCTCCTCCCCATGTCAATCATCCTGCACAGGAAGAGAATATTAATCATAATAACTGAATTAGTTTAAATGATATAAAATATCATCTAAACTGATTCAAAATGAAATGTGAAATATGAAACCACCGGTTCAACCAGCAGAGGGAGACAGAGGATTGTTCAATGGAACAAAACTAGGAGGAGAAGAGGTGACGAAGAAGAGGAGATGAAGATGAAGAGATGAAGAGGAGTCGGACAGGAGGAGAAGAAGAAGAAGAGGAGGACAAGCAGTTGATACTGACTCTGTGTCGGTGTCTGTCAGAGTGAGCTCAGAGTCTGCTTCACTGTCTCTGAAGTCTGGAAGACAGACAGACAGACAGACAGACAGACAGACACACAGACAGACACACAGACAGACAGACAGACAGACAGACAGACAGACAGACAGACAGACAGACACACAGACACACAGACAGACAGACACACAGACAGACACACAGACAGACACACAGACAGACAGACAGACACACAGACACACACACAGACAGACAGACAGACAGACAGACAGACAGACATACACACACAGACAGACAGACAGACAGACAGACAGACAGACAGACAGACAGACAGACAGACAGACAGACAGACAGACAGACACACACAGACACACAGACACACAGACACACAGACACACAGACAGACAGACAGACAGACAGACAGACAGACAGACAGACAGACAGACAGACAGACAGACAGACAGACAGACAGACAGACAGACAGACAGACACACAGACACACACACAGACACACACACAGACAGACACACAGACACACAGACACACACACAGACAGACACACACACAGACACACACACAGACACACAGACACACAGACACACAGACACACAGACACACAGACAGACAGACAGACAGACAGACAGACAGACAGACAGACAGACAGACAGACAGACAGACAGACAGACAGACAGACAGACACACAGACAGACAGACAGACAGACAGACAGACAGACAGACAGACAGACAGACAGACAGACAGACAGACAGACAGACAGACAGACAGACAGACAGACAGACAGACAGACACACACACAGACAGACAGACAGACAGACAGACAGACACACACACAGACAGACAGTAAGTAGGATGTCAGACACACGCATGTATAAACCCGGTCAGACAGTATTCAGTGAGTCTCACCCAGGATCTGGTTTCCTTCAGACACGATGCTCTCTCGCTCTGACGTCTGCTCGTCATCCTGCTTCTGACTCCAGCTCTGAAACAACCGATCACATGAGAATCTAACTCTTCAGAAACTTTAAGTTGGAGTTGGTTCAGGTCTCGGTTCTGCTGCTTCAGGTTGAGAAGGTCATGAAGCTCCAGCTGCCTGTCGGGTCTCGGTGACCTCGGGTCAGGTATCCACACTCACATCATATTTCCCTCATCTTCTCCCAGAGTAACTTGACGTTTGGATCAGTTTACTGAATTTTATTTTGAACTGGACATGAAGTTCGCCAAAGTCAAACTCCGACTCATGTACTTATACACAGTGACAGTATATTAAACCCATTTTCAGATCAGGACGTCTCTCCAGAAGAAGTTAGTACAGAGATCTGTGATTCATTCAGAACCTGAGTTCTCAGGACAGATAATAATGTGATGACCATGCTGCAAACAGGAAACTCTTGTGAGAGTTATCGTGAGATAACATGTGATCCTACATGGTGTGACCCTTAGGGGGCGGCAGAGAACATTCTGACTGAGGGAAAGTGTTGTGAGCAGATAATCGAGTGTGAGCAGATAATCGAGTGTGAGCAGACATGAACATGGAGGACATGTGGAGTTTGAATCCTCAGATACAGTGACCTCTCACCTCCTCTGGTCGACCTCGGCTGGAGGAGCTGAGCCTCCACTCCTCCCATGACGGGGGAGGTTTCCTGGAGAGAGAGTCCATCTTCTCCTCTTCTCTCTCTTCTGTCGTCTTCATCTCCTCCTCGTCCACAGCCATCTCCCTACCCTCTTCCACAGGCAGGAGGTCAAAGGTCAGGGAGGAGGTGGCGTAGCGAGGAAGACCTCCATCCAGGATAAGCTCTGGCTCCTCCTCCTCCTCTTCCTCTTCTTCCCGTCGAAGGTCTTCAGGCAGGATGGAGCCGTCACCGAAACCCTGACACACAAGGAAATCCTTCTGAAGTTACAGTCACCGTTTCATTGGACTGGTTTCACGGCTTCATCCCAAAGGTCGACCACAGACTGTCAATAAAGATGGCCGACACAGCTCCACCTCCTCCCACTGGACAGAAATGGAGCTAAAATATCTCACAAGTCTCATCTGTCCATCATGACGTCTCAGCCCATTTTTATATCATCATATAGTTTTATTAAACCAGATGACTTGGCTTCACGTCCTTCTTTAAATAGTGTATGGGGCTGAAAATAAATAAACCAATAAATGGGTCACAAGTAAAAGTAAAAGTTGGTTCTCCAGTGGACGAGCTCATCGCTGCCTTTCCTCCACGAACATCTACTGATCCACCAGCTTCTACATGTCAATACAGACGTTATAAGCTGAAAGCAGCTGATATCATGTCTCAGAGGAATGAAACAGTTTGAACATCACAGTAATAAAATCCTCTTCAGTTAAGAGATTTAATAAACACACTAGAGAAGAATCCAGAGGTTCTCTGATCGACAGGTGAAGACTCAGCTCAGTGAAACTCCTTCCTCTCGTCTCCAGTGAAGAAACTTCAGCAGCTCTCTCCACATCTCAAACTGCACTTCTGCCTTTATCCCTGGACACATTAAGGTTTTCTCCAACTCCCTAAAGAGCCTCCCTCAGCAGATCGCGAGGGTGTATCCTGTTCTCAACATTACGATGCAGACATTAGCCCGCACGGGGAAATATTAATGACAACACTTAGTCTAATTTCCATCGACGAGGCCTCATCCTCAAGGACTCTGCTGCTCTTCTTTTAATTTGGGCCTGGGAAGCCGGCCCATCGCGGCCGTATAAGTGAGGTGAGGAGCAGACGGCGGCAGCAGCAGCGAGCTCATAACGCTAACAGGATGTTCTGCAGACTGATGTGTATTGGCCGTGACTGCCTGGCCTCATATTCATAAGATTTAAAGACACTGTCATTTAATATCTGTGCCATTAGACGATGAGGAGTCGGCTGCTTCGGACTCACATTGAGCAGCGCAGGATTCAGGGAGTCACGATCGGAAAGTTCACTGCTCAAACTTCAGTTTTATTTTACTGCACAAGAACAAATCTTAGGTTTATTAATGTTATCTGATGAAGACCTGACATAAACCCAACATGTGATATTTATCACAGGAAATTATCACCATCCTACAAAATCTGTCACAAAGAAAGATGTGTCCTCAAAACAGAAACATGTTAAATGAAAGTGATTGAAATGATCAGAGGTCTAAAGAGTTTTCTGTCAATTAACCACTTTATCCAATTAAAGCTGCTCATGGTCCGACCGCAGACTGTAAATAAAGATGGAGGACACGCCTCCACTTCCTGCTTCTGTAGGAACATGAGGTAACGTGATGTTAAGTCTGTGATCGTCAAGCGGAGCCGACGTGTCCGTCAAACAAACACTGAACCAAGACCCGCAAAGGTGGTGTCAGTTGTCATGGTAACGGTTCCAGCTCAGAGCTGTTTGCCGACAGTGAATCTGGTCGTTTTCCTTCTGGTTTCATTCAGAGTGAACTTTGCTCACAGCAGATTTCTCTCTGCTCACAGACGATCAGAATCCTGAGAGGAGGCAGCATCTCTCTCCTGCAGCTCTCTGCTAGATATGACCTCTGGAAGTTAACGAGGTGTGGAGGTGTAACGGGGGTCTCTCCCTGGTCAGCACGCCGGCGTGACAGAGAACGCTGCGGCGGGAAGTGACAGCACCGAGCCGCTGGTCTTTATGGAAACCCATCAGAGACCTGTGGGCTGTGAACAAACCTCTTCCACCAAATGGGCTGAATATAAAACAGGAAATAAAACAACAGCAGAGGGCGAGACCGCAGGAGGACGGACGGTACTGTGATGAGTACAGGAAAGAGTACAGTAGAACTCAGTAGAGTACAGGAAAGAGTACAGTAGAACTCAGTAGAGTACAGGAAAGAGTACAGTAGAACTCAGTAGAGTACAGGAAAGAAGAGTACAGTAGAACTCAGTAGAGTACAGGAAAGAAGAGTACAGTAGAACTCAGTATAGTACAGGAAGGAAGAGTACAGTAGAACTCAGTATAGTACAGGAAGGAAGAGTACAGTAGAACTCAGTAAAGTACAGGAAAGAGTACAGTAGAACTCAGTATAGTACAGATACAAAGAGTACAGTAGAACTCAGTAAAGTACAGGAAAGAGTACAGTAGAACTCAGTAGAGTACAGATAAGAAGAGTACAGTAGAACTCGGTATAGTACAGGAAGGAAGAGTACAGTAGAACTCAGTATAGTACAGATACAAAGAGTACAGTAGAACTCAGTAAAGTACAGATAACAAGAGTACAGTAGAACTCAGTAAAGTACAGGAAGGAAGAGTACAGTAGAACTCAGTAAAGTACAGGAAGGAAGAGTACAGTAGAACTCAGGAAAGTACAGGAAAGTACATGAAATAGTACAGTAGAACTCAGTAAAGTACAGGAAAGAAGAGTACAGTAGAACTCAGGAAAGTACAGGAAAGTACAGTAAGTAAGAATACAGTATAACTCTGCAGGGTACAGTAGAGTTTAGTAGAAATCAGTAGAGTACTGTAAAGTACAGGAAATAAGAGTATAGTAGAAATCAGAAAAGTTGAGTAAAGTACAGTGAAGAGTACAGTAGAGCTCAGTGGAGTCCAGAGGGGAGCTGGTTAATCTGCAGTAACCATGACGACAGTAACAAGATGATGATGATGATGGTGGTGGATCATCAGTGAAGTACGGAGGCCCTGAGGTTCAAAAAGAGGAGATTTGTTCTCTTATAAAGAATTAACAACGATAACATGTAAAATTAAAACACCTTCACTACAGAGTCATCAGCGTCCTGTGATGAAGATCACCTCCTCCTCCTCCTCACCATGATGGGAACATGAGAGAGAAGCAGAGTCTGCTGCCTCCTACAGGAGCTGAGGCTCACTGCAGCCTCGCTACAGGACCCTGTTGGTCTTTATCGTTTTATTCAGATATGTTTGAGTTCAACACAAAGAACCTCATTTACATTTATAAAATAGAAGGTAAATAAAGACGAACGCTTCCAAAAGTGAAACCAAAGCATCTTAATCGCCCCCTGGTGGCTGAATGCAGTATAGATAATAGAAATCTGCCTCTTCCAACGTGTCCAACTTCTATATTTACAGTGTATGATTTAAATGGAGCTGAGGGATCAGTACTGTACCAGTGTTCACAGGGAGTACTGCATAATACAGCAGTAGTACTGCTGGAGTATACACAGAATACTGCAGTAATATACACACTGAGTACTGCAGTATTCACTGTGAACAGAACTGCAGTACTCAATGTACTGAAGCTGGAGTGTCCTCAGAGCACCCCCCCTCACTTAAGAGAGATGCTGCTGGTTGAGCTGATGGAGCACTTTATACATCCAACCTTTCTGCTGAGTCAGCAACTCCTCACAGTGAGGGGGAGGACAGGGGGAGAGAGGGTGAGAGAAGGTGAAAGAGAGGAGGGAAGAAAGAGGAGAAGGAGGGATGATGGAGGGGAGGGAGGGGAGGGAGGGGGAGAAGATGAATCTGAAAGACAAAGCTGGGACAGAAGCATGTCTTCCTCTAGAAGAGTGGAAGTGACGACCAGAGGACAAACAGACTCTGAGCTTTAGAGAGAAAGTACTGAGCATGTTTCTGTTGGAGCTCGTGGACACTTACAGAGAAACTGAGGAACCGTTCACACCTGGATGGATTCAGAGCTTCAGTTCAGTGTGAAGCTGAACATCAGGTGTGAACGGTTCCTCAGAGCAGAAGAGGAGTTCTGGGTCCGGATCAAACTGAACCACGAGGACGTTTAACGTTTTAGCACTTTCCCACTTTTCTCACGACACGAACACGAGATCATGAGTTCCATCTGGAAAAGTTTGTGCTTCAGGACTTTTTATCCAGAGTCTGAGGACATTTTCTGATCTGAGTCTGTCTCCACAGATGAAAGTCTGTGGAGACAGACTCAGATCAGAGACATCAGCTGAGACAAACGAGCAATGAGTTCTCTCACAGAGAAACTGTATGAGCTGTTACTTCTATCTAAAGAGATATTAAATACTACAAATACCACATGTTGTACTTGTAGTATCACTTTCTGTATTTGTTTCTGAACGTGTTGGAGGTTTCCACAGAGATAAATCCAGTTTGAAACCTGCGTCAGTTTCTCTTTGCTCCTGTCGTGCTCTGAGTATTTATTTACATTTATTTATTCCTCCATTTATTTTTCTTTATAGTCAAACTCTCTCATATCCGGACCAGTAAAGCAGAGTAAAGTGAAATGAGTTAAGACAGGAGATAAAGAAAAGAGACGAGGGATTTAAGAGCAAGGGGTTGATGATGAGAGATGGAGAGAAGAGGAGGAAGAGGCGGAGGAGGAAGAGGAGGAGGAGAAGAGGGAGGAGGAGGAGGAGGAGGAGGAGGAGGAGGAGGAGGAGGAGGAGGAGGAGGAGGAGGAGGAGGAGGAGGAGGAGGAGGAGGAGGAGGAGGAGGAGGAGGAAGAGGAGGAAGAGGAGGAGGAGGAGGAGAAGGAGAGGGATGATGGGCACATCTGGGGCCTCTCCTCTAAAGCTGTGAACATCCATGTTCCTGAACATGTCACTAACATGTGAGGGTGTGTACCTTAGGAACCAGCAGATGTGTGTTGCTGAGAGACGTTGTGTTGTCGTCCTGTCGGCTCGTCTCTGTCGCCTCCGCCTGTAGAGACACGATGAAGATCAGTGGAGTCAACCGCTGCTGATGAAGAAGATCTTCAACTAATCAACTGCAGGAGGAACATGAGCCAGCAAGAGTCTGGAGGTTTGGTTCCAAACAAGAGGGTCTGGATACAAAGGTCTGGACCTAGAACCGGGAGTTCTAGACCACGTGGTCTAGACATAGAGCTGGAACTTCTGGACCTTCAAGTAGAGGTGCAGTGGAAACCACTAAAAGGTTTGGATGGACAAGGTCTGAAACTAAGACTAGAATAACTGCACCCAAGACTAGAAGGTTCAGAGCTAAGACTAGAAGGTTCAGAGCTAAGACTAGAAGGTTCAGAGCTAAGACTAGAAGGTCAGGATCCACAATGTGCCTAAAACTAAACGATGGCCCTGACCATTTATAGATCTACACTCACAGCAAAAGGCTGATCAAGACCAAAACTAGAAGATCTCACCCCGCTGGAAGGTTCCAACGTACATTAAGAGCATACGAGCAGGAGGTGTGAGCTTACCACCAGAGGCTTCCGGACACCCAGGTGGACCGTGCCAGATGGGATCGACTTTAAGACCTCCACAGACTGGGCCAAGGTGAGCAGGTCCAGCTGGGTGTGGTTAACTGAAACCAGCTGGTCTCCAGGAAGAAGGCCGCCGTGACGCTCTGCTGACCCGCCAGGAACCAGCGAGCGAATCACCATCACACAGCGACCAGCATCCAACGGGTCCTGGAGAAGAGAGGGAACAAGAAGAGTCGACCTTCTGAACAGACACCAAGACTGAAGACAAACATATGGAGACATTCAAATCAGGGACTGAGAGAGAGAGAAAGAGAGAGGGACAGAGAGAGAGAGAGAGAGAGAGAGAAGTCCAGCAACACTGAACCCAGGTCAGTTAGACTCTGACCTTCAAGACAGTTCTCATCTCCATCATGGACAGATATCTGTGTTTAGACTGAGAGAGAGACAGAGAGAGAGAGAGACAGAGAAAAGAGAGAGACAGAGAGAGAGAGAGAATAGAGAGAGAGAGAGAGAGAAGTCCAGCAACACTGAACCCAGGTCAGTTAGACTCTGACCTCTAAGACAGATCTCATCCCCATCATGGACAGATATCTGTGTTTAGACTGAGAGAGAGACAGAGAGAGAGAGAGACAGAGAAAAGAGAGAGACAGAGAGAGACAGAGAGAGAGACAGAGAGAGACAGAGAGAGAAAGAGACAGAGGGAGAGAAAAGAGAAAGAGAATGGGACCAACATCCCATAATTCCCAGAGAGAGAGAGAGAGAAAAGAGAGAGACAGAGAAAGAGAAAGAGAGACAGAGAGACAGAGAGACAGAGAGAGAGAGAAAAGAGAGACAGAGACAGAGAGAGAGAGAGAGAAAAGAGAGAGACAGAGAAAGAGAGAGAGAGAAAAGAGAGAGAGACAGAGAGAGAGAGAGAAAAGAGAGAGACAGAGACAGAGAGAGAGCGAGAGAGACAGAGAGACAGACAGAGAGAGACAGAGAGAAAAGAGAGAGACAGAGAGAAAAGAGAGAGACAGAGAAAGAGAGACAAAGAGACAGAGCGAGAGGAAAGAGAAAGAGAATGGGACCAACATCCAATAATTCCCAGAGAGAGAGAGAGAGAGAGAGAGAGAGAGAGGCAGAGCAGCAGCAGACAGGTAGGGGGCGACAGAGACCAGAGAACTCACAATCACATTTACACATGGACCTGCAGGTGAGGCGTTCTCATCCTGATTCTAGTGAGGAGGTCAAAGGTCACGGCAGGAGAGAGAGACGGACGAGTTACAGAAGTTGAGCGACAGGAAGTGAGAGGACGAGAGGCGGCTTCAGAAAACAAATCTCAAATGTTGACCACACGTTTTTCAATTCAATTCAATTTGCATAACACTAAATCAGAATATACACTAAATCAGAATATACAGGATCTCAAAGATCTGGAGGTCAAGACCTTAACGTGTTTAGAGAAACACTTTGGGGGGGGGGGGGTCTGCCTGGACATGACCTTAACAACCAGTGAAGAACCAGTTTGATGCTGCGTCAGTCAAACTGTTTATATTTATTAAATGTGCATCAGTTCTTGAAAGAAGATATTTGGGGGCGACGCCACCGAGACGTCATGTTAAATAATGCAGCGAGGTTATAAGCATCTGTTCACTTCCAGAGTAACTTTGTGAATATTTATTATTGTAAACTTTATTCTTCACGCATGTTAAGTTATACGCTCCGCCTGCAGAAGTGGAACACTGGTACATGTTGAGTTGACCTGCCGGGCACCAGCTTGGCATCGCTCTCCTCCAGGAAACACAAGTAAAACTTTGAGTTTCCTGTTCCTGATTCCAGCAGAAGACTCAGCGCTCGCTCGTCTGTTTAACCACGAGAACCAGGAGGCGGGGCCGGGCCTGCCAGAACCCGAACCCCTGGGAGACTCACGTGCCGACCGTGCAAACCTCTCCCGGTGAGAGTCCGTGTGCATGTGTTGAATTCCCCTGCGCTGAACCCAGGGCAGCGCCCGCACTGCAGAGCGAGCGCCGTGCCAAGTTTCCGCTGCCAGAACAAAGCGGCGCTGTATTTATAGAGCGAACAACATGGCTACAGGTGGCGAGGAGTCAGAACGCCAGTCCTCTACTCCTACAAGATCCTCGGGAAAAAAGAGAAAGGCCTCAGAGAAGTGGAGGAACGTAGGAGAAAGTGTGAAAAAAGAAATTAAAAATGCACTTTGCCAAAAGTAGAGAACACAATGAGTGTGTTTTTGGGAGATGGAGGCTGCAGAGCTGGACTTTTTAAACCTTCCTGATGGAAACTCAGGAGGATTTTACTACTGAAATAAACAGAGTTAAAGTATTTTTAGGAGCTCGGAGACTCAGCTTCACATTTTGTCTTCTTGTTCTCTTCTTTTCAGAGTTTAAAAATCTGATCATAGGAGCAAAACACTGCCGATATTTAATTCTGAATATAACTTTATGGACAAAGACACAAGCCTGTCTACCTGGTTTGTTCCAATGAAGGGACATCTTATTGAGGCAGCATGAATTATAGAATATATAGAATATAATATACTATATATTATTTATAATATTTGTATCTCTACATTTCCCACGTTGGTGGGGAGAGCTGTGATTGGCCAGAAGACTCCTGACGTCATGGAGGACGTGACAGCTCCTCCACATGAAGCTCCACCTCCTTCTCCATCCGCCTCCTCCACGTTAGCAGATGGGACACGAACCAAACTAATAACTCAAAGTCGAGGATAAATAAAGCTTTGTCGTTTCAGGTCGTTCTCATCTGAAGTTTGATCAAGTGTTTCTGATCAGTTTGGTTTGAATCAGTTATTTGATGATATCAAAATGAGCTGAGACGTGATGATTGACAGCTGACACTGACTCCTGATTGGTCG